>NC_029775.3:3231414-3289440 GCF_000817695.3 Arachis duranensis | reverse complement strand
ATATATAAATAATATTTTAATTTTAATTATGAAGATTATTTATGATATTGCAAGAAAATTAATTAGTCTATGTTCTCATTTAGGACGGGCCCATGATATTGTGGGCATGCGCCATGATTTTAAATTCATTTTTCAAAGTTTACATAAAAAGTCAGACACCTACCCGTTAATGTATTATACAATTTTAATCAGTTATTTTTTACAAAAGTATTACCCTCTAAATTAAAATATTCAAATTCATTAAAACTTTCTTTTAATTTGCACGCTTTTTTTTTTCTAAAAAGGACTTGTCACATCTAAGAAAAATAATTTTTCACCCATATTAAAATAGTTTTTTTTTTTTGCCTTCACTGAATTACATGCTTCTATATACAGGTAAATCACACAATTAGAATCATTTCATGATACATTCACCAATGATTCTTCCGTATTTAAATTTTTTAACCAAATCTTAATCTCTCAATAAATAAAACGTGCATCATTTTTTAAACAGAAAATGACCTATTAAACTATTATTAGAGTTAATAAATAAAGTAATAAATTACAAATTTTATTTATTTTTTAATGAAATGCAACAGTTTAAAAATTTTAGAAAAATATAAATAACCAAATTATCATATTACTTTCTAAATTTCAACCATTCTTAACATGTACTACTATCTTAAAGATAAGTCTAGTCGTCTAGTAAGCCAAACCCTTAAAATATTGGTAAATAATGTGATTGTTAATTAAAGTCAATTACCTATAATTATTGTTAGAAGCAGACATGATGGTAACTTTTAGGGTTGACAGTGACACATCAACTGAAAGTGAAATGTAAGATATAAGAGGTACCAATTTATTATGATTGGAAAACATGTGCATTTTTCTCATTCAACCCAACTCACTCAAATATTCAATATGCATGTGCATGCTTTAATTTCCGTGTTCAAACTTGAAACCTACACTATAATCTATATTTTTATTTTGTTTACTACTAGGACCATGCTGCCTAGTTATACCCATATAAATCATCTAGCTTGCCCCTTCCATGGAAATATCACAAGGAGAAATAACTTTTGGTTTTATATATTTTATTTTTAAGAGTTTAATTTAAATATACTAACAATATTACTAATTTATACCATCATTTAATTAAATTTATATATTTAAAAATTAATTACTTTTGTTAATGTATCAATACACAATTAGATATTTGTGCCAAATTCTTATATGCTGTTAAAAACAATTATTATCTTAAAATAAAAAGAAAAATGACATTTTTTCTTTTTTTTTATTGGTTTCTTTTGGACTTTAAAGAACTAGGCCCAAATCAATAAGACAAACATCTTTGGAGGAAAAAAATGAAGGCAACTACAAGCCATCTCAATGCAAGGCCAAAAAAAAATAAAGCCATCTCAATGCATAACAATAAACAGTTCAATCAACCAACTTGGGTTGGTCAAGTGGTCAGCTCACTCGTTCATTTAAGTAAGTGTCGGGAATTCAAACCCCGCCTTGTGCATGTAGCAACTCATTGGCCAACGGCAGACCCTTAAATGGAGCTCAGATCCGCGACGAATTTATCCTTAACCTGTCGGGTTGGAGGATACCGTTTGGGTAAACAAAAAAAAACAATTCAATCATATTTTTTTTTTAAAAGGGAAAAAAGAGAGGAGAGAAATTACATGCAAGATCTTGGTCTAGTGGTCATTATATGTATGTCTTGTAACAAGTGCACTCGGATTCAAAATTTCACCAAAAAAAGAAAAAGGGAGAATCAGGACCGCAGCCACCTTCCCAATACTGTTCCAAAGACAGACATTTGAACCTATTTTCATCATCTCATTACACGTGGTTAAACCATATTCTGGCACATGGTATTGACGGTTTACGTCAGCACACCGTTAATGAAAAATGTTTGAGAGACTAACAAAATGAAAATTCAAGATCCGAATTGAGACAATTGAAAATTAAGAAACCAATTTAATACTCTGAATAAAAATTCAGAAACCGCTTTAAGACTTACCTAAGACAAGCACTTCAAATATACATTTTATTATCATCATTAAGCTAATGCAGCAACAACTAGTGTAACACTTAAAAGGGCCTATATTGCATGCATTAGATGCATGTCCATCCATATATATGTACAAAGAACAACAGCTATATGTGATAAAAGCCTCTCCGGCGAGCTACTCGTCTATTCGGAGAAGCCGGGGCTTCATTACTTCCGGGAAACTCCCACCTAACAATGTCACCATCCCATGCCGAAGTGACTAGAATTGGATAGAAAGGGTGCCAACTACAGTCTCTTACTGGTGCCTCATGATGGTCAAGTTTTGCAACTTGAGCTCCACTCACCTACAAACAATGCACACACTATTGCTTATTTATGATATCTCAGGACACATAATAAGAACCAGAAGGAAAAAGGATTGAACTTTCACTTCTTCATCCTAAGGCAGTCACTGTTAACAAAGCATCTGGGGATTTGTTTCTTACCAAATCATATATGTAAACCGACGAATCACTGGATCCGGTGTAAATGTACTTTTGACCGGTGCTGCAATGGGGAATACACAGAAATGCAGAATGATATGATTATACAAAGAAATCTTCAATATCATATGCAATTCAAAACCAACATATTTTGTGCAGGTTAGGACCTTATATCAGTTAGAAGAACGTGGCTAGCCGAGAGAGGAAAAAATGCTAAAAGTAAAAGCTTACGTATATGATGGCGAGAAATAACAGCGAATTAGAGTACGCAACACTGAGTGTCCTTTATACGTTGCCAACGACTGGTCATGGGGATGCTTTAAATTTCTTGCATAGTCAGGGTAGTCCATCCACCGATAATCCCAATCCTCGTCTCCAAGACCCGTGCTGTTGGTTTAAGTAATTAGCATCATCATTAAATATATACATCACAGAATAGCGAAGGAAAAGAAAGAGGTCGAGTATAATTTTTCTTCATTTTGTTTTCTTGGACTTAATTGTAGCTCCAACATAAAACACCAAACCACACTGAAATTGTGAGTATATATCCACAGTTCACAGAAACAAGCACGTTCATGAGAAAGAAGAGTTATGCATTACACTTATTATGCAGCATCAAAGAACTACATTTAGTTACAAAATTCTAGGTTCAATTGAAATCAATCCTTGTAAAGGGATGGAGATAGAATTAATTTGACCATTTCCGTGTCCCTTATGTGATTTTCAGAACTTGATTATCTATTGTCTTTTTTTTTTTTTTTCCAATTACCATTATATATTGGCAAAAGTACCAAGTTGGATATTATATTAATAGACTCACCTTATGGCATTAGAAGACATCTTCCTTATGTCCCATAATTTGGTAGTTTGATCTTTTCCGTTAGAAATTAAATAACGACCATCCCCACGGCTGTCAATGAATGTAATGCCATCTAAATGTCCCACTAAAGTACCAGCTGGTTGTCCTTTCGTGACAAAGCACCGCCTATCCCAGACCTGCACACATCATAACAGCCAATGATTCCTTTACTGAGTAATTGCAAGCAGAAGTAAAAGGCTTGGAAAGTACTATGTGCCTAATCTGTTGCTACTCGAGATCCAATCTTAAGCTCATTTAGTTATGATTCAGGTTCGAGCTTCCAGTGAGTTGACCTCAAGGCTTGCAAACTGGCGAGCTCTAAAGCAACTGCTTCTATGCTTCTATATGCAAGCTATATATAACATGATGCTGAATATCTATAAACAACTTATGCTTCTTTTATTACATCAAGAAAACAAATCAAAGCAATGCAAAGCTTAGTTCATGGAGTTACAACTGTGGATATTAAAAAACTCCTCCAAGTAAAATATGAAGTTTACCTTGCAGAAACTATCGTCACTTCCAGAATATATGATATTGCCGGATTCATCAGCAAAGCAGACCGCGTTAACATCAGACTGCAATGTAAAAGACCACATCAGACATGATCCACCTTCCATGGTAGCAGACAAAAACTAACTTAAGCCACTATATGCCACTTTATAGTGATGAACAAAAAGATCAAGGCAAATAATAATAAAATGAATTTGAGTTAGTGTTCTAAGCCTCTAAAAGAATCAATAATACCATATGAGCAGGAATTCTAAGGCTTAGTTTATCAGCTCCAAGATCATAAACACATATAGAGCTATCACTGGTTGCAGCCACAAGCTCTTGTCCATCTGTTGAGAACTTGATAGAGAAAATACCAAATTCATCTTCATCTTCATCGGCAGAGAAATTTAGTCCATAATGAATTTCCTGCAATTAAAAAAGGTTTTTCAAAAGATAGAAGATTTCTTGAATGTAAAGCAAATACTTGTAGGAGAAAGTGTACACGTAACATCTGCTTACTCCTCTATAATACTATAAACAAATATTAAACTATATTTCACTCTCAATTATGAATAAAGTGATAAATTTTCACACGTACTGTGACATTAGCTATTGACTGTGTTACAGCAGATCCCACTGTGCAAATATGGACAATTGGTGACATGCTAGCATAAACCTGCAATAATAAATAAAAAATTTATAAAATAAAATGTCTGTTTGAGTTGGAAGAAACAAGGTACAAAATGATAGCTCAAGCTTCTATAAGGTTCACGAGCCATGGTTAGAGGTGCTCAATTATAATAGGAAACTCCTCATCCCAGTTGTCCACAAAAGGCCACACCATTTGGCACTGAACTCAAACTTACAAGATGTTGTTGATCGGGTGAGAGAGAAGTATCAGTGATTGTCCACCGCAAGTTTCGTGCAGAGATGTCCTTCTTAAGTTTCCAGCCCCTTTCGACATCATAGACCCTGATTTGGCTTCCCTGAATCACAACAAAGCGCATATATCTAAAGTGAGGATTTCTTTGTCTCAAACTTGCAGTTTTAGATGTACAAGACTCTTCAATATGCTTAATCATCTTCGGCTTTATACACTACTATTTACATAAAACATAACTACAACGACAATGATAAAAGTAACCTGGAAACCAGCAATGAAAAGAGAACCATCAGCTGAAAATTGTGAAATATAGGCACGGCTTCGCATTCTATCCACAATCCAAGGACCTTTGGTGGGCAAATAGCGGCTTAAAATATGACATCTATCCGCGGACGAGAATCTCCCTTGTCCAGAATAGTTACCTTCTCTACCTACTAGCATTCTTACGGTCGAAGCAGGTAACCTCATCCGGCCGGGAATATTGCGACCCAAAAGCACATAGGGACTTGACCTGAGTTTTGTGAGCTGTGCAATTTCATGATCAAGAATACTTGTCCCTTCTCCAGATATTCCACTACAAACAGACTCACTACTGGCACTACCTTCACTACAGGTACTCGTATCTTTGTTCAACCGAATCATAATTCACTATTTTCTTGATTGCTTCTCACTCTCTATATATCCTGCAAACACCATCAGGTCTAAGAAACCCAGAGCCAGAAGCATTTTCAATCAAAATCACACAAACATATGACATAAAATCAATAATCTTGAGCAATTGCAAACCCTAAAAAACAATTCGTATTGAAATTCAGTTCCCAACCCCCCCTCCCCTTGGATCAACAAGAATAATAAAAGAAAACGAAACAATCAAAGAAAAGACAGGAAATTTAGCTCAATTATGAGAATCAAAAGGGAAACGAAAACATGGGTCGTAGATGAAACTCAATTCAGAACAACACTAAGGCTTATCTAACAGTGGAAGCAAACAAAATAATAGAAAATTATAGAAGAGTGAAGAAAGAAGATTGAGACTTTACCTTAGCTCTTGATTGGAATAACAGGAAGTAGTGTTAGAAATCCCAAATGAGTCTGTTGTGGTCGAAAACTAAGAAGGGAGTGTAAGAGAAAAAGAGAAGAGTGTGTTGATGGAAATGAATGAATCGGTTTGGATTGTTCAAAGCTTCCATTTGCCTTTTCCCACGCCCAGTCGTCTCCATACCTTAATATTTTAGTTATGTATGATTTATTATCTATTACACAGATGTATAAAAAGATTTTTTTTTGAATATTCAAATCTAAAATCTCTTGGTTAGAATGTAAGATGCAAAGAAAAAATGTTATCGGAATGACAGAATTTATTGTTTTTGCCTTTTTGGTCAATAATTAATTATTAATATTTAAAAATATAAATTAAAAATATATTATTAAATTAAAAAAATTAAATTAATGGATAAAATATATTTTAATAATTTTTAAATATTTTTTATAAGATATTTATTATTTTAACTAATTTGATAGTTGTTATTGATATATATTTTTTTAATTTTAAAAAAATATTTAATAGGTATTAATACACTAATTTATTATAATAAAAAAAGTTTTTGTTTATAATTATAATTCTAATAATAATAAATAAGAATTTTATTTGATCAACCAAAAAAACAAGAATTTTATTTACCTATCAAAAATCACAACTTAAAATATATATATATAAACTAACCTGATTATTGTGACATTCTTTAATAATAATTAGGATTTATTATGTTGGAATAATAAGTTCAAACTTTTTATTTTTCTTGATAGTTTTAGTTGGAAAAATAATATATATATATATAGTATTTGTGGTGGTCAAGGTAAAAATAATAGTTTTGAAAAGTAAATACCATATTTTATGATGCTAAAAGGTAAAACTTTTAAATTGACGCATGTTATAGTGTCTCTTGTAGTGTCATGATGCTGGGTTGGACGCGTGTCCAAAACACAAATTAACTATTATACCTAGTTGCAGGATGTGTCAGCATGAGCAAAAACGGATCTCACAATGAAGATTATTTGTTAGAAAATGAAGAAAATTAATCCAAGTTATACTGGTTATTATAGACTTATAGTTTGTTAATCAAACAAGTGAAAATAAATTTAATAATAATATCTCTTTTTTTTTGTCAAAGTTCAGGCCAAGCAGCCGCATAACCAAGCCTAAACAAATGAAATTTAGGGAAAAAAATTTAAACACATAACTCCTCCTGATTCAAAAAAAAGAACACAACTCTTAATTTCTACTCTCATTTTTTCACATATCCCATCTACCCCTGTTGAGAATGATCTCCTCTGTCAAAACACCATGTGAGTCCTATACTACCAACTTAATCAGAGTGCAGAGGCTGCAATTTTGTGGTGTGGAGATGAAGCATGAATTATGGCTCTGGTTTTACGTTCCTTCCGACGTTTATTACCCTCCTCTTTTTTATTTACATGCTCACAATTTTGCCTCTTCGAGACTTAATTATTTTGGGTGGAGTTGTGTTGTGATTTTTTTAGGGCTGGTCAAAATCTATTTATTTAAAAGTAAATGGGTATAACATTGTCATGTAATTGAAAAATTTAGATTCAATGTATTAGTTTTTATGTGTAGTATTTATTAATAATGAAATAGATGTTTATGATAGTGAGATTTTTGTTATTCAAATGACCTAATAAATTAGGATTTTATTGTGGAAATATATTTTATCTATTTTGCTCAAATAGCAATTATATAAACTAATTAAGTAGTCACAAGAGACTTGGTAATTATGGTGTTAGTCTGGATGATATTATTTCCTAAAAAATATAGGCTATGTAATATTATCATTTAAAATTAAATAATGATTCGTGCATTAACGATCGATTAGTTAGGTTAGTGCTTAAAGGTTTTGTTTATAAATTGATGTGAGTATGGTTAGTGATTAAGGATGCAGGATTTATTTTATTTTTCTTTTCTTAAAGCTATTGAATTTTCTACTACTTTTTTTTCAGAGATTATGCTTTTCCTTTTACATGAGTATGTAGTTACAATTATTTTTAAAAATAAAATTCAAACATCTTATCAGGGTCCATCACACTAAAACCAAGGTCCACCACCATTTTAAAAAAAATCAGAAACTATTATTAAATTAATTTTTTCACTACGTCATTAGCATTAGCATTAGAATTACCAAATTTTAATAATCTAGATAAATAGTATTTATTATTGTCACTGACTCACTGCAAAATAAGTATTATAAAATTGTAGGTCCTACTTCTGTATATATCAAGTCAAGACACGCGTCCACTATAAGATGATGACAGTTGTTCAGTAGGTGTTGAAAATTTTGCCTTTTAGTGCTATAAAATTTTTCTAATAATTTTGATTGAAAAAAGATGAGAGAGAGAGAGTTGACAACGATAATTATTATATCATACTGATCCTGCGTGGCGTGTTGATGTGTAAACACGTGTTAAGTAGTATCAGAAAGTAGTGTTAGAAATTCTAAATCACTCTGTTATGGTTTAGGGTTGATGGAAATGAATGAATCAGTTTGGATTGTTCAAAGCTTCCATTTGTTTTTTTTCATGCTCGGTCGTCTTCATATCTTAGTTAATATTTTAGTTATGTATGATCTATTAATTATTACACAGATGTATAATCTTTTTTCTAAAATAGTTTTTATTGTATATAATTTATAAAAAAATTATTTTAAATACTCAAATTTAAAATCTCTTGGTTAAAATGTAAGATGCAAAGAAAAAATGTTACGAAAATAGTAGAATTTATTGTTTTTGTCTTTTTGCTCAACAGTTAAGTATTAATATTTAAAATTGTGAACTAAAAGTATATTATTAAATTATTAAATTAAAAAATTAAATTAATAACTAAAAATAATATATTCTAATAATCTTTAAATATTTTTTATAAGATATTTACTATATTAACTAATTTGATAGTTGTTATTAATATATATTTTTTAATTTTTAAAAAATATTTAATGGCTATTAATATACTAATTTATTATAATAAAAATAGTTTTAGTTTATAATTATAATTCTAGTAATAATAAATAAGAATTTTATTTGATCAATAAAAAAATAAGAATTTTATTTACATATCAAAAATCACAACATAAAATATATATATATATATATAAACTAACATGGCTTCTTTAGTAATAATTAAGATTTACTCTGTTGGATTAATAAGTTTAAAATTTTTTATTTTTTTGATAGTTTTAGTTGAAAAAATAATATATATGTGTGTGTATAATGTTTGTGGTGACGAAGGTAGAAGCAATAGCTTCAAAGAGTAAATACTAACAATTTAATAGTTTTGGAGATTCTATGATATTGAATGAAAATTTTTAATATTTATTGATGTTGTAGTGTCACGATGCTGGGTTGAACTCGTGTCCAAAACACAAATTGACGCGTGTTTAAGACACAAATGCTGAGTTGGACGAGACGCGTGTCCAAGATACAAATTAACGCGTGTTCAAAACACAAATGCTTGGTTGGATGCGTGTCCGAAAAAGGGGTTCCACAATGAGGATTAATTGTTAGAAAATAAAAAAATTAATCCAAGTTATATTTGTCATTATAAACTTTTAGTTTGTTAACGAGACAAATAAAAATAAATTTAATAATAGTATCTCTTTTTTTTGTATCTCTTTTTTTTTTGTCGAAGTTCAGGCCAAACAGTAGCAGAACCAAGCCCAAACACAAACGGGATTCAGAGAGAGAGAGAGAGAAATTCAAACACACAACTCCTCCTGACAAAAAAAATACAACTCCTAATTTCCCTCACTTTCCCACAAAGTCCGTCTACTCCTATTGAGAATGATCTTCTCTATCAAGAGAAACTACCAACTTAATCAGAGTGCAGAGGTTGTAATTTTATCGCCAGCGTGGAGATGAGGCACGAATTATGGTCTTAGTTTCACGCTTCTTGCGGCGTCTGCTACCTCCTCTTTTCGATTTACATGCTCACAATTTTGGCTCCTCAGAACCGTATTATTTTGGGTGAAGTTGTGTTGTAATTTTTTTAGGGTTGGTCAAAATATATTTATTTAAAAATAAATGGACATAGCATTGTCATGTAATTGAGAAATTTAGATTCAGTGTCTTAGTTTTTATGCATAGTATTTATTAATAATGAGATAGATATTTATGATAGTGAGATTTTTATTATTCAAATGGCCTAATAAATTAGGGTTTTGTTGTCGAAATATATTTTATCTATTTTTCTCAAATAGCAATTATATAAACTAATTAGGTAGTCACAAGAGGCTTGGTAATCATGGTGATAGTTTGAGTGGTATTATGCCTTGAAAAAATGTAGGCAATGTAATATTATCATTTAAAATTAGTTGTAGTTGTTATAGTACATGACATGTACGGCAGTAGTAATTTTTTTTTTTCGCGTTAGGATTTAATAGTATGTTCATGTTTATTGATCGAGAGAGCTAAAAAAACTACGATTCATGCATTAACGAGTGTTTGAGTGATGATTTAAGATGATGATATTAATAACAGATCACGGTCGATTAGTTAGGTTAGTGATTAAAGGTTTTGTTTATAAATTGATGTGAGTATGGTTAGTGATTTAGAAGGTAGGATTTATTTTATTTTTCTTTTCTTAAAACTATTGAATTTTCTACTACTTCCCATCACACCAAAATCAAAATCCACCACCATTAAGAAAAAAACAAAATCTATTATTAAATTAATTTGTTCACTACGTCATTAGCATTAGCATTAGAATTACCAAATTTTAATGATCTACATAAATGGAGTTTATTATTATCACTGGCTCACTGCAAAATAAGTACTATAAAATCGTAGGTCCCACTAATCATTATATCATACTAACCCTACGTGGTGTGTTGATGTGTAAACATGTGTTACGTAGTAACGGACAATTAGTTACCGTTTTGTAGTGGACCGTAACATCATGATCATTAGTGTAAATTTCGTTTGTGTCGGTCAATCAAAATAATTACTAATTAGCCATAATTAGCATATAATATAATCAATATTTATGGGGCATGAAAAGATGTTAGTTTGTGGGCCTTTTTTGGTGTAGTTGATGAAAAATTAGGTTTACGATAACAAGAAGGAGATTGTAGAACATATGAAGTTATGACCTGGCTTCAAGATATTAAATGAATATACAGAAGCATCAGGTTAAAAGATCAAAATCTTAAGGTAGTAAATTTGGTCTGGAAAAACTTTCGATGTTTTACCTTAAATATCTCTTAAATCACCAGACCAATTAACCATCGGTTCTGATACCACCTGTTAGGCCGTCATGGAGAGCTATCGTCTACCGGAGAGTTTCAGAGAGGAACCAAGTGAAAAAATAAAGATGAAAAGACACCACATCTAACTCAAAGAACATAAGATGAGAAGATACCACATCCAACTCAAAACCTTAAAGTGTCAAGTTAATGAGTCTCTCATCATATAAACTCCTCACACTCGCTACTCATCTAGATTACCCTTACCGTGAAGACTTTCGATGCTGCTTTACTTTGAATACTCCTTGGATACCAGGCCGATTAACTATTGGCTCTGATACCACTTGTTGGGCTATCATGGGAAGTTCTTGATCACCGGAAAGACTTTTGGGAGAAACTAAGTGAGAGAACATAAGATAAAAAGACATCACATCTAACTCAAAACCTTAAGGTAGTAAGTTAATAGGTCTCTTATCTTATAAACTCATCACTTTTTCTTATTTTTTTCAATGAAACTAATTCATTATACTCCTCACACTTGCTACTTAACAAAATGAAGTATGATTATGTCTCATAAAAAAATAAAAATAATAATGACCTTACTTAAGAGACTAATTTAACCAAATAATATTTTAATCCATTACAAATCAGAATTTTATTTAAGGGTTTGTCGACTTGTCGTTGGTCAATTGATTGCTACATACACAAGATGGAATTCGAACAATCAACACTTATTTAAGCAAACTAATGAACTAACCACTAGACCAACCTAATTTGGTTTAATAATTCTGTATGTTTACAAAGAATCAAATATCTAAGTCATTATATTTTAAATATATTATGTGTATTTTACATTTTTAATAAAATAATTAAACTTTCTCACAACATAATTATTTTAATAATGATTTAAAACCATTCATTAGCATAAAATACACTCGATTCAATAAGTCTTCTTACAAAAAAAAATCCAACCCAATCAAGTCCAAAATACTAAGAAGTTCAATCTTTTTGTTTTGATCAATAAATTAGGTCAAATTTGTCTAACGGTAAAATATCCAACATGACCTCGGGAGGAAACTAGTTACTTCAAAGTTCAAGCTCTATAATATGATAGTTACTAAGATAATTTAACTCTTAAGCTAGTATTACTATCCTGTTTCGTAGTGGACTGTGACATCGTGCAATTTTTATTTGTGTCAGTCAATCAAGAGTAATTATTAATTAGCCATAATTAGCATATAATGTAATCGATATTTGTGGGCTAGAAAAAAATTGATTTGTGGGCATTTTCTCTTCTTTTGGTGTAGTTGATGAAAAACTAGGCTTATGGTAGGATTGGTAGCAAAACGGAGATTGTAGGAGATAAGAATCGGTGATGGAGTAGTTGAATATGTTGAATGGACCTTCATTTTATATAAATGAAGCATCAAGTTAAAATGGATTTCTTATCTTGTAAATTTCTCACTCTTTTTTATTTTTTTTGATGTGGGACTAATTCATTATACTTCTCATACCAAACCGATTAACGATTTACTCTTATATCACTTGTTAGGCCACCATAAGGAGCTCTGGACTATTAGAAAGACTTCAAAGAGAAACTACGTGAGAAGACATCACATTCAACTCAGAGAACATAAGATGAGATGATATCATATCTAATTTAAAACCTTACTTGAGGTAATTTTGGAGAGCAAATACCAGCAACTTAATAATTTTAATCGAAAAAATAATATATATTATGTGGGGTTGACAACGGTAATTATTAGATCATACTGACCTTGTGTGGCGCGTTGATGTATAAATGCTTATTAGTCAACCAATAGTAATTATTAGTTAGCCATAATTAGCATATAATGTAATCGACAGTCAATCAAAAGTAATTACTAATTATCCATAATTAACATATAATATAATCGATATTTGTGGGTCAGATAGAAGACATGGATTAGTTGAGTAGTTGAATATGTTGAATGGACCTTCATTTTGTGTAATAAAATGTCAAGTCAAAATAGATTTTTTATCTTATAAAATTCTCGCTCTTTCTTGTTTTCATCAATGTGGGACTAATTCATTACACTCCTCACTCCAAACTGATTAATTATCGACTCTGATACCACTTATTGAACCATTATGAGGAGCTCTACTAAAAAGACTTTGGGGAGAAACTAAGTGAGAAGACACCACATCCAACTCAGAGAATATAAGATGAGAAGTGTAACATCATACCACACAAAACTTTACGCTTAAGCTGTAAAACAGAGGTGGTGTGGTATTACGACCTATAAAATAAAATATTTATAATAATAATAATGGAACGAATATGATAAACTAAGAGCCTTGAAAAACAGGTGAAACAAAAATTACAAAATAAAAAGCGCAACGTTTAGGAAACGAGATTACTTGCTTGCAAAGAAACCTAATGATCATAGGCATAAGTAAACAAAAAGTGAGAATAGAGAGTCAAGGATACAAAATAACTAGCTCCTAACTCAGCCTGCGAAGTCAAGGCTGTCCGGAGAATATTTACATACATATATACATATCCCAAATACCCAAAATATATAGATGAAACCCTAACTCTCCTTAAACCTCTAAGAGGAACAAAATAAACAAGTTATTCTGAGAAGAAGCTAAGTATATATACACATAAACTATATAGTGAAAATGAACTCAGAAACCGCTCCACTTCAGAAGTCTAGACGCTACCGAGGAGCCTTTCGACCTGCATTTGAAAAATAGCAACACAGTATGGGGTAAGAATCAAAGGTTCTCAGCATGGTAAAGGTGCCACGCATATAAGATATAAGGTCCTACGAATGTCAGAGACAATTCTAGAATGCCGACACTCAAATTATAAAGCTTAAATTACTAAACAGAAACCATAAAAGGGGTAGGTGTCTTGGGAATTCTAAATTCAATTTAAACTTAACCTTAACACTAAACATGTCCACCTTTCCTCTATTCCTCCGTCTCTGGTAAGGTTGCAAAGACAGACAAACAAACAACAAGCACAAGTTGGAGACAAGTAGTGCAAGTAGCAAATATAACAATTAACATAATATATTCAGTTAGGCATCCCCAAGTAATGCATAGCAAACAAACAAACAAAATGCACATGATATATGCCTGTCCTATGGCTGATGAGGCTCATTTGTCGATTATCAAGCCAACCCGACAAGTCCAAAACCCTTGGACTCTCTCTCGTCGCACATCCCCATGAGTCTATGCATAGCTTTTTCTCATTTAATTCATAATTCATACATTCATAAACATAACTTTACTCAATGGAGGATAACCATTCCCGATAATTTATACGTGTCCGGTCACCCTTACGATGTAGGGTCAACAGAGTATCGAGTCTCAACATGGAACACATAGTGGCAAGCCACGATATTTAATCGAAAAAAACTTGTATCTTGGATATCATTAAATGCATAAGCCACACAAGTATTCATAATCGTTCATATTCATTACATAATCGTTCGTCATAGCCATAGCATCATATATTCTCCATGCATATACATTTTTCTCATATAACTTATCATTTTTACCTTTACTTCATCCCAAGTTATCTCCAATTCCTAGCTTCAGCTAATTACTAGGCTTAATACTATATTTTATGACTAAAAAAATAAAAATAGAGGTTTAGAAATTTGAAATTAGGTTTAAAATTCAAAAATCTAGATTTGCTAAAATAGGGGCCACGCGTACGCATGGATCCCAGCCCGGAAGGGTTTGGTCATGTCGTGAGCGACTGGACGCGTACGCAAATCCCTAGTCACGCGCACGCGTGGGCATGAAAAATTCTCACTCGCGTACGCAAGCTCCCTACTCGCGTACGCATGAATCCCAACCCGAAAAAGTTGGTTGCGTCATGAGCAGATGGACACGTACGCAAATGCCGAGTCACGCGTAAGCGTGGACCACGTGTACGCGTGAGCGTACGTTTTTCCAAAATTTTTGTTAAGTTTGAAAGCTCTCTTCCTTCCTTCCTTAATGTTTTGCAGCATGAACGATGAGAAGGGAGGAAGGAGAAGCTGTGTTCATAAGGGCTATTGGGCTGGATTGGGTCTTGGGCCAATTTTGGGGTCTAATTCGACCGGTTTGGTCCGTTCGGTTCAATCTTGGCCAAATTCTTTGAAATTAGTGTCAAAATTCTCGTTTTAATTAGCTCTATCCTATTTTAATATAATATTGACATTTCTAATTTTCTTTATTAACATTTACTTTATTGACTAATTATTTACTAATTTAACAGGATTTATAAGAAGATACCATATCCAACTCAAAACCTTAAAGTGTCAAGTTAATGGGTTTGATGACTTTTGATGCTGCTTCACTTTGAATACTCCTTGAGTACTAGACTGGGAAAGAATCAAGAATAAGATGAGAAGATACTACATCTAACTCAAAACCTTAAAGTGTTAAGTTTCAGCTCTAATACTACTTGTTGGCCTACCATGAAAATCTCTCAATCATTGGGGAGAATTCCGGAAGAAACTAAGTGAGAAATATAAGATAAGAAGACATCACATCTAACTCAAAACCTTAAAGTAGTAAGTTAATGAATCTCTTATCTTATAAACTTTTCCCTCTTGTTTTTTTTAATATGAAGCTATTTCATTACACTTCTCACACTTACTACTTAACAAAATGAAGTATGGTTATGTCTCATAAAAAAAATAATAATAGCTTTACTTAAGAAACTAATTTAATGAAATAATATTTTTATTTTGATTGCCATAAAAAAATACTTCTAAAAAACTAGTAGTGCTTAGATTTAAGTTTTTACTTTAATACTGTAGATAACAAAAAAAGAAATCACCTTATTAATATAAATTTAAGAAAATTACTTCTAAAAAAAAGTAAATGGATAAAAGTATATATGAAAAAAATTTACAAGTCTATAAAAATACACATTAAAAATTATAAATATCAAAATATACCTTAAATATTGGAAATTTTTTATTTAAATTAAATAAATATAAAATTTATAAAAATACATAAAGTACAACATAATTATATCACAATTTGTCACATCCCAGTGATAGAGGAAAATTTCAAAGAATAAACATATCTCGAGTACTAAGACCCAATCTGTGTCAGAACTCAGAAGTGTTAAATGGAGTCTCGGTATCCAATATACATGCAAAAATATAATATGGGCTCAGTCAGTGATAGACCCAAAAAATTTTAAAAGTGGGGACAAAAATATATATACTAAAATAAATTTTGTTAAACATTATTAATTATATGAAGATATAAAAATAAAAAAGAATTAGTAAACACTTTCATTCTTAAAATACTATTCATTATATATAATTTATAAAAAATAACATTTATTTCTAAAACTTAAACTTAAAAACATTTTAATTATAATTATAGATAATTTGTTATTCTAACTAGTTTTTTTATACACATTTAATAATAAAAAACTGAATTAATTGGCACATTAATGCCTAACGATACACTAGTATTTATAATTTGAAATTAAAATTATATATAAATACTAAAAAATTAGATCTGTATATGAAAAGTATGTTTATATAAAATAATAGAAACTTACTTTATAATTTTTTTTCTTTCTTTCTTTTAAAAATAATTAAATTTGTTATATATTTTTTAATTTAATTTTGATATAATATTAGATGAAAAATTTTATGCATCTGTTTAATTATGTATTATAATTAAAATATTTTATATTACTATTTCTAAAAATAAAAAATCTATTTTAAATTATTAAATTAATTAATTTATTTTAGAATTTTATATGCAATATAAGTACATATAATAGAACAAAAGTAAAAGAAAAAACAAGTAATAAGGATGAATAAATTGAAAATAAAATAAAATATATAAAGTCATGAAGAGAATAAAACATTAGATTAATACCTAAACTATAATTGTTTGAATTAAAAATTTTTAATTAAAAATATCAAAAAGAGAAACAATGAAATTAAAAAATACATACATAGAGTCATGAGAGCTATTATAAAAAATATGGAGAATTTAAAATTTACCTTTTTGACGAAAAGAAGATGACCATTAGACAAGAAATAAAAAAAAGTTAAAAATATAAAAATAAGAAGAAGGTTTAATAGAGGGTTAAAAAATGACCATATCTCGAATACTGAGTCACCATGATCAAACTCATATTCGCATTGCTATATCTCGAATACTGAGTCGTATCCTGTTTTTGTTAAATTTCGGATATTGAGACCCTATTTAATTCTTTTAGCACAAATTGAAGTTTCAGTATCCGAAACCTGTTTATTTTTTGAAATTCTCTTCAATAATCGAGATGTAACCAATTGCGTATTTATGTAATTATACTGTACTTTATATATTTTCGTTAATTTTATATTTATTTAATTTAAATATTAAAAAACTCCAAATATTATTTTCGTTAGACAAAAGTATAGTTCAGATCTTACATATTTATTACGGGCATGACATTTTTGTCCATCAAAATCAGTTTTTAGAGTGTATTTTTTATATTTATAAACTTTAATATGTTTATTTATGATAAATTCTTTTATGAATATTTTTGTCTATTTATTCTCTAAAAATTTAGTAATGCTTAAATTTAAGTCTATGCATGATAACTGATAAGAGTCACAAGTACCAGTAAAATAGGGAGTGGATTTTTTTGGTGGAAAAAAATTGGATAGTGTTTAATATTTAATTTTATCATTTATTGTTTTTTTTTTTATTAATTTTTGATCCCATTTATAGAATTAAAGGTGAGAGATCACACTTTATTCTCTCAAATGAAAAAAAATGGAAATGATCCATTTTTGTTATGCGGTCAAGAAAATAAATATGAAAAAAACTTCTTAATCCAATAATACTCTTGAGAGCCAACAATTAAAACAATAATTTTACAATTAATCAACACATATTTACTACTACTATTCGTTACAATACTGCAACTCATCTATTACTCTTTGGGGATCCTATTGACAAAATGGATGTAAAAAAGAACAATAC
Source organism: Arachis duranensis (assembly GCF_000817695.3). NCBI lineage: Eukaryota > Viridiplantae > Streptophyta > Magnoliopsida > Fabales > Fabaceae > Arachis > Arachis duranensis. The sequence continues at coordinate 3,271,484 of NC_029775.3, read as the reverse complement.
AATTTTAGAATCTAATTCATCTCATCTTTCTTGATTAATTAATTAATTTACTTTTCCTCTGTGTTAATGCATGCTTGAATTTCTTCCAGTGTTTTTCCTTTGGTTTCTGGAACTAGTTTTGCTACAAATACAATAGTTAAGAGGCACCCAACAGCATATAAAAAGAAAGTACCTGTCCAAAAGATAATAAGTATAAAATATATAATAAAATATAAAATATAAATTAAAAATAAATTAAATAACTCATGATAATTGATTTTTTCTACATAGACAATGTTATTTATAGAAATGTTACTTACCAGGAGCACTCCAATCCATTAAAAAATTGTAAGTATATGAAACTATCCAAGCTCCAAGCCATGTCAATAACACTACCAAGCTCCCAGCACTTCCCTTAATATTTATGGGAAAGATCTGCAATGTGACATTTTGTATTAGAAAAAAAAACATTTTCTTAATTTTTCTACTATTTATTAAACGGATTTTTATTTTTATAAATTAAATAAATGTAATAATTATTAAAATAAATCATTTAAAAAATATTTACCAAAATAAATACCCCTCTCTAATGTAAACGAGATAATTTTGTATGTATCTTGCATACATTTGTTTTATCTCGTTTACACTATAAACGAGATACATATAAAATTATCTTGTTTACAGTGTAAACGAGATAAGAGAGAGGTATTTATTTCGATAAATATTTTTTAAATTATTTATTTTGATAATTATTACATTTATTTAATTTATAAAAATAAAAAATCCGTTATTAAACTCTTAACTATAATACATACCTCAGACATAATTAGCCAAGGAACTGATCCCATTCCAATTGCAAATGATGCAATATATATCTGGTAACAACAAAAATTAATAGATGAATCATTTTCAGCTTAAAATCTGAATCTAAATAATAAGCTTAAAGATTGTGAATTTAATTGAAGGGGGAAAATTAAACTCACCAACACACCAGAAACTACTAATGTTGGTACCCACTCAAGCAATAAGCTTTGACCCTGAATTCATTGAATCACAAAAAATAAAATTTATGAACTGAATAATAAAACATATGCACATTATAGTTAAATTAAAATATAATAATAGCCAATGAGTAATAGCTCAATGACATTGTCTCCTCATACTCAATTAAAAAATTGTAGATTCGAGTCTCTTATCTTTGGTAAAAAAAAATTATTAAAATATAATATATATAGACTTGCCTTAAGAAAGAAAGCAATTCCAGTAATAAAACAGCCTAAGAAAGTGCCACTAGCAGAAACCTGTGAACAAATAAAACTTTAGTTTAAGTATCAAATTTCTGATTCGCATTATTTCATATAACTGAGTGTTAACAAAAAAAGATTTTTTTTTTTACTGTTATGAGAGGTCTTCTTCCAGTTTTATCCATCAGTATTGCTCCCAATGCTGTAAATGGAACCTGTGAATCATTGTAACAAATGAAGTTCATACATGAAAATGTAGGTATATGATTACTTTCTTAGAACTTAGAAGCATTTGTATAGAGTGATCAACTACCTGTATTAAAGCATAGGCTATGGTACCAACTTTTCCGGAAGAAAGCCCTGCAACAAATCAAACCATAGATGAATAAACATGATATGAAGAAACAGAATTATTTGTTCTTCTCATTACTTACCAGAAGCTACGAAAGTCTCAGATGCATAGAATCCTATACCATTGATTCCACTAGCTTGTTGACATACCATTAAACCAACACCAATCTGAAATTATGTAACAAACTATTAGAAACCTTTGATTTGACCAATTTAATTACATTTTGTGACTAAGTTTCTGCAATAAATAGTATGTTACTTACAACTAAAGATCTCATATATTTGCTTTGGAACAAATCCAATAGCTTAGCTTTAGGAAGGCTTTGAAGACTTTCAATATAATCCTGTTCAAATCACCAAATTTGTTCGGCTCAATTCGTATGCATACACTGTCAGAGTAAAATAGTTTTAAATTGACGCGCGCCAAATCAAATTCGACCATGTAAGCGAAAATAGTATCTCAAAAAGACCACTCTTGCTTACATGGCAGCAACTAATTGGATATATATCAGCCTCTTATTATGATCAGAGATTATAATATTGAAAGCTAAGTACCAGAATTTCTTGAGCTTCATGTGAAATATCAGCATCTTTACCCCTAAGTCTTCTCAAAGCTAGTTGAAATTCCTTTTCACGCCCAACTTTTGCCTGAAAGAAAATCATGCTCATTTTAATTAATTTTCATTTCACAGCTTGGTTTCTTATTATTATTGTATATAATAATGCTTAATTAATTAATTATTACCAGCCATCTAGGAGATTCTGGAATGAAACACAAACCAATCAACAAGCAAATGCAAGGTGCTAAGCCTTCAAAATTTGCAAGCAAAGCCAATAGAATTAGACCATTTTTTCTTCACAATTAAAGCAAAATTTGTATAAATTAAATGATGTTGTTACTTAATTAATTACCTGCTAGTGCTAGTAGTCTCCAATTTACAACACTTCCTATTAAGAATGAGACTGATGATCCAATCACAATGAGAAGCTGGTTTGTTGTTGCAAGTCCTCCACGAAGATTCACATATGAGATAACTCCAATTCCATAGCCAGTGAAAAATCTTCCCAAGTCAAGTATGAAAGAGTCCTGCATTATATTATCAACATTATAATATGAAAAATAATATTGTGTGGTGCAGAAGATGGAATTATTGTTATTAATTACCTTGGAGAAGAAGACAGCTATCCAACCTGTAATGCAAAATCCTGATGAAATTCTCATCGCCTGTAATTACAACAATAATAAGAAACTTAACATTAATTAGTACTTTAATTGAAGATATTAATTAAGCATATACATACTCCTTTGCGGCCAATGAAATCAGTAATGTGACCACTTGTTATAGCCCCAAGCATTGCTCCAATCGTTACTAATGAACCAAACAACGAAAACTGCCACCATTTTACATCAAATTATTAATAATCACAACATATTATGATATAGTGGAAACTCAGGTACAATCGATTTAGTCAAATCAGTCAAATCATCTAACGGCTCTCAGTTGAATTTCTACCTTATGATATATATAAAAAGGGAAATTGATAATAAGTAATTAACCTGAGCAAGAGAGAGATTAAGATCTGCTCTAATAGCTGCTTGAGTTGGTGCTGAATAACCCACCTGATCCACATAATGTTCATCATTCAACATGCAATTAAAAATATTTAGTACTTAATTAAGCTAAGGTTAATTGAACATACACAAGTTCCAAATGAGAAGGAACCACAAACAGCAACAAGTGTGCTAAGTATAACCATCCCAATGGAGGAGGATCCATCATGTGCATGTTGAATAAACGGTTCTTGCAAATCACCACCACTCTCAACATCTTTGTGTTCCTCAATTGCCATCTCAATTATCTTTGTGAAGAAGATGGATCAGAGTGGTGTTGTTGAAAAGAGACAGCATGCAAATTAAAAGAACATAATGCTACTTATATTGAATTTTCGCCATCATTGTTATTATTATGTTGGATAGGATTATAAAACTCTCCAACGTGAAATATATAATACACTCAACTTGGTATAACAATTGAATATAACTATCATTCTTGGTTACGTTTGTAAAACACTTAGTTGCCTTACGAATTCTAATCTAACTGAATATGTATATATAACAATTATTGCATAAATAACAATTTTACACGTCACTACGTGCTTGCATCAGATTTAAAATGAATATATAAAAAATTGAATTGATTATTGCATGAAGGGTTAAAAACACATAAGATCACGTGGGATAGAAGCTGTCAGTGGTGGTAGCGGTTACAATGACAGAGCAAATTCTGACGTATTCCTAAATATATAGAGAAGAAGAAATGCAAGTTGCAAATATTGAATATATTTTGGCCTTTAGGATTCTTTATCCATCTAGCTATGCTTACGTGGTTCTTACTCGGATCAACCACCTTAGCTTCTTTCATACATACATACATACATACATACATACATACATAAATACATACATACATACATTCCGCACGCGGCAAGCGTGATCAATCATTATTTATTAATTTATTTATGGAATAATTATAAAAAAATATTTAAAAACTAGTAAAATTTATTTTTTTTACTATTATTTTTTGTTATTAATCTAATTTATTTAGTTTAATAATTTAATAATATATTTTTAATTTATATTTTTAAACATTAATAACTAAATAATAATTAAAAAAATATATTCTATTTATCTTCTAATATTTCTCGTAATTATGCAACATATATTGTTAATACCAGGTTTTGGAATAGTGATGCATGTGTTAGGGAAAAAAAATATTATGTAACCAGGAGGGTAGTTGCAGATATTTTTGTTTGGTTGTTTATTAATGATGCATTAAGAAAACGAATTAGTACTTATGATTCAAACTTGGAGGCTTCATTGCATCAATATAATATCTTTTTTGCTGAACACACACATGGTAATACTAATACATATTTTTTTAATGACAGCTTTGCTTTCTGAAAGTATTCAATTATAGGGTACTGCTAGGGAGCTAATGATCTAAGCGTATAATGTGTATAATGAGAGCTAAATCTTTGGTCAATGAATAAAATAAACATCACCCATACTATCTAGAATAACTATCTGGATATCAAGGATCTAAAACTCTAATACCATGTCATGAACCCATTCATCCCAAAAACATAACCTGATAGGACAATGTAACACTAATGGTTATATCTCTAATACTTCCTAAACCTCCATTGTACACATTATTGTACGCTTAAGCCATTGACTCCCTATACTTTCTCATATAATAATAATTTTGTATGTTTATTTTTTTCTCCTACCATATCTTCTAATCTAATAAGTTAAAAATTAATCTGTCGTAAATTAGAATTTTATTTAAGGGTTTATCGGTTTGTTATTGGTCAATAAATTATTACATACACAAGATAAAATTTGAACAATCGATACTTATTTAAACGAATTAATGAGCTAACTACTACATTAACCTAATTTAGTTTAATAATTCTGTATGTTTACAATAAATTAATCTAACTTAGTTTAAAGAGTAGTCTTTATGCCGCAATACAGATAATTGGGAAAAATATATGGCGGCTAAGAAAGAGATAAACGTAGCTGTAAGTGAAGCAAGAACAAGAGCATATGAGGGTCTCTACCAGTCTTTGGGTACGAAAAAAGAAAAAAAGGTATATATAGAATCGCAAAGAGCCGTGAAAGAAGAATGAGAGATTTGGATCAGGTTAAGTGCATAAAGGATAAGGATGGAGAGGTGCTGCCTCAAGAGGAGAAGATTAATGAAAGGTGAAAGAGCTACTTGTACGAGTTATTTAATGAAGGATAGAAGACTCTTTTGAGCCTTGGTCGGTTATGCACAAGGGAAGAAGATCAAAACTTTGACTACTATCGAAGGATTCGATAATTCGAGGTAAAAGAGGGTCTAAAACAGATGAAAAATGGCAGGGCAGTAGGACCTGATAATATTCCGATTGAGGTTTGAAAGGGCTTTGGAGGAAAAGGCATCAACTGATTAACCAAGCTTTTTAATGAGATTTTAAGGTCAAAGAAAATGTCTGATAAGTAGAGAAAAAATACCTTGGTACTATCTACAAGAATAAGGGGGATATACAAAGTTGCAGAAACTATAGAGGGATCAAGCTCATGAGCCATCCCATGAAGTTATGGGAAAGGGTGATAGAACGGAGGTTGAGAAAAAAAAACACAAGTAACAGAGAACCAGTTTGGATTTATGCCAGGTAGATCCACCACCGAAACGATAAACCTGTTAAGAAGGATGATGGAGAGGTATCGTAGTAATAAAAGAGATCTACATATGGTGTTTATTGATTTGGAAAAAGTGTACGATATGGTGCCAAGGGAGGTCTTATAGAAGGTTTTAGAAAAGAGGAGAGTAAGGATGGCATATATTCGTGCAATTAAAGAAATGTATGATAGGGCTACAACTAGTGTGAAGACTCAAGGGGGTGTGACAGAAGAATTTCTTATTGGGATAGGATTACACCAGGAATCATCCTTAAGTCCATATCTTTTCAAATTAGTCTTGAAAGTACTCACAGAGCACATCTAAGAGGCGGTGCCATGGTGCATACTTTTTGCCGATGATATCGTCCTTATGGGAGAGTCAAGGGAAGACCTAAATAAGAAGTTGGACTTATGAAAATAAGCTCTAGAAGTGTATGGTCTGCGCATAAGCCGTAGTAAGACGAAATATATAGAATGTAAGTTCAGTCTGAGAAGGAAAAACTCTAATATAGAGGTGAAGATTGGAGAAAACATCCTACCAAAAGTTTAAAGTTTTAAGTATCTTGGTTGCATCATACAGGATAATGGAGAGATTGAACAGGATGTAAATCATAGGATTCAAGCAGGTTGGTCAACTATAAAAATATAAGTGCTAATGGGTATTTTTTTCAAAATATAATTTATTTTTTCTTAAAAAATGGATAAAGTTAATATTATTTAAGGCAAAAAATTTAAAATGGATTAAAGAGAAGATTTTTTAAAAGCCAGATGTTAGAAATAAGAGACTAAACTAGAGAAAGGATTTGTGTATTATTGACTGTATTCAAATTGTCTACTCAAGTTGTCTATTCAAGTTGTGTTGAATGATACAATATAAAGGGTATTTATAAGTACTAAGAGAATCGTAATAATAAAAACATAATCTCCTATAATAAATATTCAGATATACTAAATAATACTAATTGATCCTAATTATATTCTAACATCCCTCTCAAACTCAAGTGACAACTTGAGTTTGAAACTTATTTAAAAATTAATACAACGAAATAAAAAAAATGCATAAACTAATAGAACAGATGCAGACGGAACTGCCGCTGTCGGAAGGAAGCACAGATAGAACTACCGCGGGTGCAGACGAAACTACCGCGGGTGCAGACGAAACTTCCGTGGGTGCAGAAGGAACTGCCGAAAGGAAGCGCAGATGAAATTGCCGCTATCGGAAGGAACTAGGAAGCGCAGACGGAACTGCCGCTTGTCAGAAGGAAGCGCAGACGGAACTACTGCTTGTCGGAAGGAAGCGCAGACAGAACTGCCAGAAAGAAACACAGACAAAACTGCCATAAGGAAACACAGACGAAACGCAGACAGAACTGTCACGAGAAAACGCAGACAGAACTGCTACGAGAGAACACAAACGAAAAAGAACGCAGATGGAACTGCCACGAGAGAACGCAGACGGAACTGGCGAAAGAGAGCGAAAACTATATGATTTCTTCATGAGAATAGGTAAGCAGCAGATGACAATGGTGTTTGATCATTCGACTCGAAAAAATACAAGATAGAGAAAATAGGCTAGTCGGTGAGGTGAAAAAGCATCAAAGGAGTGACATAAGAGAAAGAAGAATGGCATAGAAAAAAAATGCAAAAACTACGTTCACGCAAGAAAAACAACTTATCATTTTCAAGAAAGATACTATAGCTCTGATACCATGTTAGAAACAAAAAACTAAATTGGAGAAAGGATTGTGTATTATAGAGTGTAATCAAGTTGTCTACTCAAATTGTCTATTCAAATTGTGTGGAATGATACAATATAAATGGTATTTATAGGTATTAAGAGAATCCTAATAATAAAGACATAATCTTCTATAATAAATATTCAAATATACTAAATAATACTAATTGATTCTAATTATATTCTAACACCAGAAAGGAGGAGAATGTACATTTATAAAATAGAGGGGAGGAGAGTGTCATTTTAGCATTTTATAGGAGAGAAGATGAAATTTTCTTTAAATATTTTTGTAATTATGTTCAAAAATCGAAAATAATTTTATTGTTTACCCTCCATAAAATTTGATTATGAATATGAATATATAAGTTGTTATATATACTTTTATACACTAATTAATTGGTTGTTAATTTTCGATACCTATATAATATATAGTTAATCGTATTAATATTGATGTATCTTGTCCGTATTAGCATGCATGTTGATCGATCTTGAACCATGTTTCTTGGAAAATGTCAAAACCTAATAGAAAATCATAGTATGATGTTTACATACTAGCTTTTCCGGTTAAATATATTGTCCACTTGGTTCTAAAGTAACCTTTAATTTTTCCATATATGTGTTAGGACAGGAGAAATGCCATACATCATGTTCTTCCCCACAGAATTTGGACGGCAGTTATTTTATAATTCATTTGAAAAAAATTAAAACGAAAGTAATAATGATTGCATTTGAGAATTCAATTATTATAATTAAATATATACTAAATCAACTATTAAAATTAACTACTAATATAAAATATAAATTAAAAATAAATTTATCTATATATATTTATATATAAATATATAATAACTAATATAATAATTATCTTTCAGTATATACATCTTATTTTTTAATACATATTATATGTGAAGCATAGCTGCATAAATGTTCGGGCGGTTGAAAGGGGAAAAAAATTAACTGTGCACCATATTATGGAGTTGTCATTAATATTGGATGGAAAAGTATAAGTAAATAATTTTTAACTAATTAATTTTAAATAATTATTAATAATAATTAATTAATATAAAATATAGTTTAAAAATATTTATTAGTTTGTTGTTAGCTAAATTTTTATTAATTTATCTAGCAGAACTGATATTAGATAAAGTTGTTTAATTCTATGTTGTTGTATCAGCCAATAATTTGATAGAAAATTATTAGCAACTGAACATACTAATACTATAATTAAGATAGTTACATTCTAATTGTTTCGAAGTGATACCTAAACCAAAGATAAATTTAGACTTAAACATGAGGTTTCAAGTTCTTTTAGGTGAAAATTTTTAAGTTTTTATGATGAAAGTTTTGGTTTGTTCATTAAGATAGTGGATTATTCTACGTCTTTGTCTAGGCGATGGTAAAAGTATTTATAAAGAATTGTGATGTTTAAATTAACAAAAATTTTAAATGGATTGAAATGAATTAAAATTGAGAAAGACTTAAATTTAATAGAGTATTTATAGAAATGAGCAATGATCTAATCATCACTCTTAAACCTCTTAAATTTTGTTAGAACTCACCAAATCATGAAGCAGCTTCTGATTGTGCGAAAGAGACTGACGGCGATACTCGAAGCAAGAAAACGACAAGTCCTAAGACCTGCTACTTCTGTCGCCGGCAACGAAAAACGCAATGAAGGCGCCTGACTATGTACAACACGGTGACGAGACAGAGAGCAACGGCGAAACCACGGTAAGAGAGGTGAGAGAGACCGAGTTTTAGAGAGAGAGACGAACAGGAGAGAAGAACTTGAGAAGATGAAGAGAGTTTTCGAAACTCAAATTTCAAAAATAATTTTTTACTAGAAGAACTTGAAAAGATGATTAGAGTTTTTAAAATCTAATTTTTAAAAACAATTTTTTATTTTTTAGATATATTTTTGTTTTTTTTGTTGTTTAATTTTAAAATTTGATTGATTTAAAAAAGTATTTTTATCTACTCGAATAAAGAAAAGTTATGTACAGACTTTTTATAAAATCAAATAAAAAAATATTTTTATTTTTATTTAATTAAAAAAGTGTTATAATAAAAATGGTGATATAATATATATTTTAAAAAAAATAAATACTGATATAAAAAATAAATTTCATATAGCTAATTATTATTTATCTATATTTTAAATATATCGATACATATGAATTTATCAACGTATCATAGCAAACACCTTTATTAATTATGATAGTTATGGTATCTTACTTCCCATATTTTGATTATACTACTTAATTTATCGAAAAAAGAAATTGAATTGCGAGCCAAGTTTAATCATATTAATTTCTCATCTACTGATTCAAACATCTCAATGTGTTTGTACAAGAATACATAGAACAACATTATCTTGAGAACCTATATATTTTTGGTATAGGTTAGGTTTTCATACCATCAAACCTATCTACCAGTAATAAATTAATAAAAATTATTTGTTTACATATGTTTGTATGTGAATCATTGTCCCTTAGTATTGGAATAAATTATTAAATTAAATTAAGGACAATGCCAGTAATTTTCAAGGACCACTGAATTTGTACCTGTGATATACGTATCTCATCCATGCCAGATGCTAGTGTCTTCATTAGTGGTATCCACCTTTTTTAAAAAAAAAAAAATAGATACTCTACCTTTTAAACTTTTTTATTAAAATTTAAATACCTATTTTTATATTGTGAATTTACTATTTTATTTTCTAATTAATGTTTATGTATGTGAAAAAAACCCTACATGAAAGGAAAGAGTCGTTCAGTACATATTTAATTTAAATGAATCCAGATACTTGCAATTTACAAATATTCAGCACAAATCTATATGTTGTGTATTTAGTTATTTACAAGCTTCACAAAATGGACAGAAGCTTTGAAGAATCTTATTCAAACATGTTATTAATAGTGGTCAACTATGTCTATGATCATTCTAAGTAACTCTAATTATTGATTAACAACTTAAGATCCGCATCACAAAGCATATTCCATCCTTAAAATTAGTTTCTTTCCTTTTAATTTATTAAAAACTTGATTTATTTGAACAGATTTTAGGAGGATAATAATACGTTTTGGAAAAAAATAAGGAGTATGTTATAAAAAAAAAAGAAAAAAATAAAACACCTTAAATCATAAACTTAAATTCTAAACTTTAAATTCTAAATTTTAAATTAAACTATCATATAAAATATAATAAATAAAAAAACTAAAAATTAATAATAAGAAACATTTATAGATGACCCTAAATTTTTTATATGGGTAAATTGAAAATTTTGTCGGTATATATATATATATTTTTTCAACTTTTAGTGAATCTTAAAAAGTTAAAAGTGGGGAAAAGGACACCTTTCTAAAAAAAGAAAAGTAACATTGCTTGGTCTTACAAAAATTTATAATACATTTAATCTTCTTGCATAGCTATGTATAGAAAAGAGAAGTGCTAGGAAACAGCAAAATTCGTGATATATAGTAATATAGCCATCAATTATCCATCATCAATTATCCATCATCATCATCATTTTTCTTTTGATAGTTAAATACTAATCAGATTTCAATAAAAGTGCTAACCCCCTAAACTAATTTGAGATTTCAATAAAATTGCATTCAAATGACTTTTTTTATGGGTTTTATGCGTGTATTTGTTTGAATTACTAATACAATATTACTTTCAGATTTAATATATGGTAATTTAACGAACTATCTATCACACTCGCATGAAGGCCATATGAATTTTATATAGCTTTGCACACAACATGTAAAGTGACATCAGTCACATCACTACATATTTATAAATATACCTAAGGTGGTAGAATTAAAAGGGAGAAAAAGGAAAGAATTAAGTAGAAGATAACTCGGTCAAAGTATAGTGCTGCCTAAAAATAGCTAGCCCCTAGAAATTGTGTTAGATTTTATACCTTATGGCTCCATTGGGGGCCAACCAGACAAATATGGCACAAACCAGAAACAGGTCCAGTTAAGCCTGCCTCCATTAATGAACCACCCACTCCATCACTAATAAGTAATAACATCAACATCCCTGGACCCTGGTTATTTAGTGTTACAACAATATGTACCAAATAGAGGAGCAAGTACAAAAACTTGTCAACATCTACTAAGAGTTAAACAAGCACCTTCTAATGGATACAGCTAACTCACTAACCCTCCCCCGATGAAGGACGGCTACACATACTGCAAGACAAACAGCAACCGAAACAATCACAAACATTGCCGGTCGAGAGCTCAAGAATCCCCTACCGACATATCGCCGGCTGGATCGTTTAGGCAACTCTTCCATATTCATTATAATCTCCCTCTTCAAAAGTGGTATCCTATCAATTTCGTCATTAGATGTTGGGCTTCTCATTATTCCACACTTTGAATCCGTTCTGGATAGAACATCCTGCAAAACAAGGAACCTAAGGTCAGTTGCAGTTTCATTAGATCCTTCAGGCTATGCAGGCATCAGATGGAAGCTGTCCCTTATTAGTTACTTCATGAAACCATTTGAAAGAAAAGGCCAATATTAGAAAACCATGCTCCTAATTAAACCCAAATCAAGGTCATGCAGTAATTGTGCAAGAAGAAATGCTTGAAACACACAAATTCAAGCACATCACTTTTGATTAACCATATATCGAACTAATTTATTCAACAATCTACCAATAATTCATCAAGGGGATCGTAGCAGGAGTTGTGATTAAGTATTAAAGAAATTATACACTTAATCTTTGCAGTAGAACCGCAAAACAGTGAGTATCCACTAAATAAATCAAGTCTACTGCTGATCCCAACAGGAAATTCCTCAATTGTATTTCATTTCTCTTATATAGAGTACGAAAATGACCAAAGAAAGATATAAAGCATTTTAATGTAAAAGACACCGTATATATTTCAAAATCAGAGAAAAAGGAAGCAAGGGGGAGAAAGAAGGGTCATCCTAACCTGACTTTTTATTCTCGAAACTGATGGCAAGCTGTCTTGGGTGCAGGTTTTCTCAATCCGAAAGCCTTCTGTTTCAGAATGCACAACTATGCCTCTGCCTTTCTGATGATTCTGATTAATAACATCTCTAGCAAGATGCATGCAATTCAGTAGTTGTGTCACATCAACATCACTCGTCCGACTAATCACAATATTTGATTTCAAGCCTTCTGTAAAGATCACCAACTTTGGTAATATTTTTTCCAAAATGAGTACTGAATCATGGCATATAAGAAAGTCCAACAAGTAACAGTATCTTTGAACTTGTGAAGCCGTCATCATTCTCTCAAAATTTTCTGAGGTAGGGTTCTTAAGCAACCATGCTATATCTACAAGCAAGTCTGATGATGTGTGCCTATGTGCAAAATCTTCACACAAGCTGCAGATAGAACCACCAGATGTAGACTGGAATTGTTTAGAATGAAGAGACTCATCTAACCTTTGCTGTAATGTCCTCATCTCACTGCAAATTTCTTTGTCCCCAATGAGAACAGGAATGAAGTTTGATAAACCAGCCTCATTCTCCACCTAAAATAAGGAGAAAGAAATATGATATAACACAAGGCAAAGAATATAAGAGCATCATTTTCAAGAAAGTGCCTCCGTATTGTATATTGATGTAAACCGTAACATTTTTAAAGTATTTAACAGTAACCACAAAAAACAATATTCTATGTTCCTTAATATGATTGAATATTGACGTTTTTTATGCACAAATGTTGAAATATTATAATCCAACCAAATTTCTTTGTATAAAAAGGCACAAGTTAGTGAATCAGAAAGAAAAGAAATCACATTCAACCGGCCAAAAAGCATCATGGTCAGGAAAAAAAAAATCCACGTCATCATCACATAGTAAAGGAAACACAAAATTAAGAGAATGCCCACCTCAATAAATGCAGGCCCAAAGAGAGTTTCCTCTGTATGAGGGACATATATCTTGTATAACTGATTCTCAAAAGCACATGACATATTGTTCCCAGTCCAGTTATGTGGAGATGGAACACAATATTCACACTTCAGATACTTTCCAGAAAAAGATACAAGAAGCCTGGCATGATGACAACCTCATTAAAACCAGAAGGATATTGGCCAGTGAAAAAGAAAATAAGCTACCAAGTACAAAGATGAAACATTAAAACCACAGTAACAATGCTGAAACAGCACTTTCACATGCACCCACCACTCCACAACAAACAATTATAAACACTATGAAGACAACGTATACAGTCAATTTCAGGTTATGCGATGCCTGAATTCTTCTCAAAACACAAATCACTTAGGCTTAACATTCGGTGAGCACAAAGGATACTTCAACCTCTCTCTACCAAACCATAAAATTCCACGTCTCTCTTCTGTCATTGGTGCATACCCCAACATTGCTAAGTACACAAAAGCATAATGTCTATTGTGTAAATTATTCAGTAAGCAACTATTTCAACGTATGTTTAGACGAGGTAACTTTAACATACCGAAACTTAGGCTGCATCAAGTTACTTCCGCAAGCAACAAACTCCAGAGGTTTCCCAGCCTCAAAGTATGTGGGATGAACATAGTGAAGCCTTGGTGCCTGCATATTTACCTTGACTTTTGTCACAGAAGTTCCATCTGAAACCATGAAATATGCTGATGAATTCAAACAAATTTAAAGATTCACAAATTAGATCTGATTTTTTTAAAGAAAACACTTAAATATTACATCTCAAAAGAAATAGAAAATCCCATTACTTCTATTGGCAAAGATGGAATACACATCAAACATAGTCATTAATATTGTCACAAGGTGAAACAAAAAACATAGTATAAAATAAACCAGATAAACTTGAATACACGCTGATCTAACCTCACATATAATGCAAAAAATATGCATGCAAACATATATGCATTTAACTGAAGATTCTTCACTGATGATTGAACAATGGAATCACGACTAACCTTTCATAATGCGGAAGAACATATCATTCAGATAAATTAGTGCATTGCCTCTTGCAGATAGGAACTTTCCAGGAGCAACAAGATCGCGCACATAGTACATAGGGTCTTCCTGTAACTGGTGCATAAAAGAGAATAAATTAAATTCTGGGGGGGAAAGTAAGGAAACACAAACACATCAACAATAATCAAGTCTTGCCCCGACTTGGTCAGGTTAACTATGTGAGATATGAGGCCCTCTTTTCAAAAGAAAAAAGGGAAAAGATATCTTAAACAAATTATAGTACATGTGAGGATCAGAACCAACTCAATTTGGAAAAGAAGAGCAACCATAAGAATGAGTAAACAGACCAATATAGTTTTATATGGGAGCAGTTTACCAGTAACAAAAAGCAACACATTTGATCTACAAACTACTAAAAATATGAGCTTAGAACATATAACATGATGAACGTCGAGTTGAATTCTTACATTTATCCACATATTCTTTGGCATGGCGATAAAAATTGTCAGGATCGTACACCCTGGGCGGATATATCCCTCAAGCTCAACAGGCATACTCGCCAACCATTGGAATATCTATAAATGCATTTAACTGCTTGTTAATCAGTTACGAAAACTTAAATGGCATGTTAGGTTAACACTTTTAAATACTAAACTGTAGTAATAAAGCTTAAAATACTTGGTGGCGTAGCCTTCTGGGAAATTCTGCAGGGTTCCAATCATAAAGCTTGAAAGAAATCCGACCTGTTTGGCACTACAAATGAACTTCCAATCAGCAAACAACAAAAACAATTTCTTATACCAAAGTAATAATTAAGACAACCAACAAACAGGTGTGGCAACCAACCAAAGATGAATAAGCACTCTTATTGTCACAATATGAGGGAGAGTTAGAGAGGTTGGAAGCATCTTTTCCACTATTCACTTGTGTTTCCCCAGAAGCAAGAAAAGTCATAACACTGTCATTTGTAATATTCTGCATATCAGGAGCTGAGTTCAGATTGGCAACTGGTTCATCTTCGAGATCCAGCGACACTTCTTTTTCATTTATTTCACAACTCAAATTTGAAGAATCTGCATTATGCAAACCCAGCCAACAAGCATTCTATTATTATTATTATGAGCAGCCAATGAGCATTCTTCTAACATATAGACACGGGATTTAATGAAATAGTGGAAAAAAAGGAAGTGGTGTAAAAAGGTCACAAAACATTGGCATAGTAATACCTAAACCTTTTCCTGTTTCCCCGTCATTATTTGAATCCTCATTTTGTGCAACGGGTAGAGGTTCATGAGCAGCTTCAGCTCTTGAATCTGCTGGCTTTCTTCGCCTCCTATTGTTATGGCGCTCTAACTTTCTCCTACAGCTACGTTTACCTTCATCAAAATCCGACAACACGTGAAACCTGTCAAACAATTGACCCACAATCAGAGCATTAAATTACTATCTACAATGTCAACAAGTATCCAACAAATACAACCCAAAATCTTGTCACATACTCTACCTAGCTCACCATCAGTCATCAGATACTACTTACACAACATTTGCTACTTCCTAGCTCACAATCATACTCTAATATTTAAAATTTTGCACAAAGGTGCAAATCATAGAGAATTTGACGAATACTAAGCTTCTATTCTTTCTGAAAATAACATATGTTTATCATAAGCAACTTCTTTACTCCATTTCGCATGATTTATGACATAATCCCCGCAAAAAAAAAATGTTTTATAGATATGCTAGAGCTAGACCATATAATGCACCGTTTCTTATGCTTATCATGACTCGAATTGCTTCTTCAAGTAACGTGTTCCAGAATTCTCCCTTCGAATTTCTATCACTTAAAAATTGCTCATGAAATTTACCTGTCCCGGAAATTCAAACGTAAAATTTGAGGTAAAGTTAAAAATAAAATTTAAAAAAAAAAACTTACTTGCCACACTGTTGACAGTATCTCTTGGCCTCGCCGTCGAGCATAACAGTGGCAGCATTAGCACAGCGTAGGCAAACCCTATGCCTCCGGTGGTACCCCTTCAGCTCCGTGATATCGACCTCGCAGCCAGGAACCTGGCAACAAACCGTCGGGGGTGAGCCACGCGCGGCGGAAGCGGTGCGCACGCGCTTCTTGCCGGGGAGACCCTCGTTCTCGATCTGAGCATCTATCTCGGGGCACGCACATGGAACCCGGCCCGCGAGAAAGTTGGAGCACGTGAGCCTCGGGTCGCGTTTCCGAACCTTGTCGTTGGCGGGAAGAGGAGAAGGAGGAGGAATATTGTGTGGATCGGGAGCAGCTGGAGGATCGAAATCCAACGGTTGAGATGGTTGGTGAGGGTCAAGGGGTAAATCGTCGAGGTTGAAATCGAGAAGATAAGTAAGATCCCAAATTGAAGAAGAATCGTCCATGTTGTTGTTGTTGTTGTTGTTGTTTAGAGGGGGAGGGAGAGAAGGGAGGGGCTCCATTGATGAAGGAACTGAACCCTAATTGAATTGTTGAGAGTCTCTAGCGAACACAAACTCAACAAAATGGGGTCATAGTGGCGACATTTTCAAGCCATATTTTTCTCTACTAACTACTAAGGAATATTTTGTATTTTTTTTTTATTTTGTTAAGGATTCGTTAGGAAGATAATGGACTATCTGTATAATGTGTACAATCATATTATGATATCACTCATCCCAAAAACTTTAGCTGATAAAAAAAAGTAACACTAATGATTATATCTCTAATACTCCATAAAGCTTCATTGTACACATTGTACAAGTATCCCATTGACTTCTCATATTTTTCCGTTTGTTAAATAAATTAATTATGTGTATTAAAAAATTAGACAAATTCTTTTTTCCTTTAATCATTTTAAAATTTTTCGATTAGATTTTTCATATAAGAAAACAATTTAATAGTTAATTTATCTAACAAAATAAAATTTTAAAAACTGATTTAGTGATTAAAAATTTCATAAGAAATTATTTAAAATAGGATTCTAAATTTCTTATCTTTTATAATTACAGAAACACATTTTTCAAAAATTCTAAATTTATTTACTTTTATTCTTATATTTATGTAAAAGTTATTTTGTCTTTATTTGCCTACTCATTTTTTCTAATTTTTCAAGAAGAAAAATGATTGGAGCACATTTTATGTTAAAAAATGTTTTTCTTAATATTTGTCTCTTTTCCAATTATCTATATATAATATAAATATTTGTATTTTAGTTCTGAATACACTAAAAATAAAGCTTAGGACCATTTTATATGATGTTTTTCTCATTGTTCATAGAAATTATATGGAATCAGGTAGAACACTGATGAAGATTTAAATATAAATTTTGACTAAATAAACTAAAAATTATATGACTCATAAATTTGTTATTAATGAACTAAGTGTGCTTGTGGATTTGTTACCCAAACCTAAATTATATCTATACTAAAATATTTATTCTTAAATTGGGTTGAATTACTCTGGATCACTTTAGATAAAAATATGAAACTGATAGTCACATATTAATTAATAGAAAGTAGATATTATCATTTCTATTTTAATAATAATATCAGTCTTTTTTCTATAAATTCGTATAAATATATAATTGTAAAAAATCATGTCTAAAATAGTATTATTTTTCTTAATTAATATATGAAGACTGTTTTTATAAATAACTCGTCTATTTTAATGATTTTAATCTACAATGAGAGTAACACTCTTAACATTGATATATATGATAATAAAATCTTATATAAAAACTCCGATCATGTTAATTATTTTGCAAGTTTTTTGGTAGATTGTAACTCTTTATCTCAATATAAAAATATTATTTTATTAATTAATCATCATCTGTCCGTTTTATTATATTATTTAAATTTTTTATATATGACAAAATAAATAATATATGATTAAAATTTACATTTTTTACTCAGAATATTTTTAAATAAATGACTTGGCTCATGTGAATTTCTTCCGGTTTACCAACATGTTTTTAAAATTAAAATTAAAACAGTTCAAAATGTCTAAATCCATTTTATGCAAAATGTCTTCCTATCCATTAGCAATATTTTAAGAAAATTTAATAATACTATACATCACGTGGTTATATAACATTAAGATTAAGATATTCTGCGTTAATAGTTGAGAGCTGTTAAATGCTTTAAATAATTTAACTAAATTTTTATTTAACAGTTCTCAATTATTAACTTCACATAAAGTTAATTGTACTTGAATTTTTATCAAAAAATAAAATAAAATAAAATAATGTAACTTTCTTTTAAAAGGAAAAGTTATAGCTTTGAATTGAATAAGTAAAAGAAGCGTGAGAGTAGAGTGTGAAACTCTTTTCAATCAAAATACCATATAATATTACTTTAATTGTATAATTATCACTAATCTAATAATAATTATGCCAAAACTTTGATAAAAGTCTGACATGACATGATATAGAGATTCATAAAAATAGATTTTTTCTATTTTTTTAATACTTAAAAGAATAAATTGTAATCTTTTATTTTTAATTTTATAAATGAAATTAAAAATAAATAAAAAAAAATAATAAAAAAAAATTAAAACATTAGACACCATCCAATTTTTTTTTTCACTGAAAATGATCTGCTCTTAGAGATCCATAGTCTTCTGTAATTTATTGATTGAAGTAATATAGAAACCCCATTGACAATAACCTACCACCAAAGAGATTAAAGAAAATATAATAAAGCAAAGGATCGCTATCAAAGGCATCTTATGATTGCATATAAATCAAATAATGCAAGTGTAAGGACTAAGGGCCTATTGTTGCTTGTTTGTTTCCTAAGCAACTTCCTTCATACACCACAAATCAAAGTCAGAATTGGACAAGTTCTTGATGCCACTCAATTTGTCCCAATCTACTACTACACTTTAGAGGTCATTTATATTGGAGGTGCTTACTATTAATGCTTGAATCAACTTAGAATAGTTCTTGACACTAATATATATTAAGAATAAAATAATATTTTGGACTTAACATTTGAGTTAAATATTAATTTTGTTTCTGATGTTTAAAATTTTTTATTTTTATTTTAAATATTTTGTTTCATCTTTTTTTTAATTAATTTTTTATTATTATACTTTTTTATAATTTTTACTCTCAAATCACTATAATTATTATTTTAGTCCAAACATTAAAATATGACAAAAAATTAAAAATAAGATATTTCAAATATTAAAGATAAAATTAAAATTTATTTCAAATATTAAGACTAAAATAATATTTCTTGGATATTACTTTATTATATTTTTTATTGAGATTTAAAAATATAGATTATATAGAGAATAGCCTCGTCTGTACTCTCCTACTAATTATCATTTATGGTTCAAATTAAACTTTAATTTGATTGATATCTATCAGAGTGAATTAACCCCTTTACAGCTGGAAAAAAAAAGAAGTTATTACGATGAAGATACCAGTTTTGCTTAATGCAAAAATGATTAATAGTGTGATGTGCAGGGGTGGCAAGTGGAAAAGTCCGTTCCGTCCGCCAGAAGTCTGTTCCGCTTTGTCTAGTGAGACAGTCCTAGAATTCCATCTCATTCCGCCTAATTGCAGGTTGGTAGGCTGGCGGGCTAAGCCTGCTAAAGCTCTTTTTTTATTAACTACTAAATAATATATATAATTTCATAATTATATTAATAAATTTATAATTTTTAAAGACATAAAAAATTATATTTTTATATTCATAAACATTAAAATTTTTGTAATTATAAATATCTAATAAACATAATTATAAACCGAGTTTTCATCCAAAACATAAGTATAAATATTCTCTTCAAAACAAAATAAACATAATTTAAAATATAATTATAAATATTGTCTCCAAAATAACATAAACATAATCCAAACCATTCAATTTTTATTTTCATACTCTTGTAAGTTTGATTGGGAGAAATTAGATTTTGGCCAAAAAATTATAAAAATACCCCCTCACTAAATAAACATTAAGCCTGGCGGAAAAGTCCATCCTACCCCGCCAAAACTCACAGTTTAAGCGGTGCGAATTAAGCGAAATTTTGTTATTTAACGGTCCCAATTTTTCAATCTGACTCGTCTTTTTTGACGGATTATGCAGGTTGACCCGACAAATTTACGCTCGTTTACCACCCCTAATGATGCGGATGCTAGTCCCTTTTGGTTAACATTTACATTAGTTACTTCAAATTTTTGTTATATTACACTCTTTTTGTTTGATGTGCGTGTCGTGTCATACTAAAACATAAATAGACATGTTTATTGTTTCATTTGGGAGATACAGTAATAAAAAGGACACACTTACTTACAAATATATATAACATATATGTAATTTATGTTTTAAGAAAATGGTGAGACAGGAGTGATAGAAACAAATCTAAATAATTTTTTTTGGATCAGTTTATCCTCACTCATTTTATAAAATTCCAAATTTTTTCTCTTTCTGTTACAAACTCTAACCAATGACTCCTTTATTTTGCAATATTAAAGAGTGTCTTCTCCTCTATTTTTGCATATTCAAAGCTTCTTTATTTGTGTGTTGACTTTTTTGTCAAGCTCTTAATTGTCTTATCACAATCTTTTTCTTCTTTTATGTTAGAATTTACTCAATACAAACATATCGAATTCATTTTTGGATTTAAATGAATCTCAAATAAATTAAGAAATGTACCAAAATTACTTAGGTAGCGTTTGTTTTGAGGTATTGAGACTGAGATTGAGAGACTGAGATTCAGTATCATGTTTGTTGGTTCAAAGACTGGTACTAAGCTTTTTGTCTCTATTCTTAAAATTTCAGTATTTCAGTACCTCCAGAAAATAGGGACACAGGAGACTAAAATATTTAGAGATGGATACTGAAACTTTAATAATATTTTATACCTAAAATATCCTCATATCAATTAGTTAATTTCAATTTTACCCTTTGTACAAATTAAATTAGAATTTTATTCTTATTTTATTTTTTTCTCTCACTTTGCACCAAACAGAATACTGAGATTTATTTCAATATCTGTCTCTTAGTCTCAGTCTTTTCGTCTCTGTCTCTCCACCAAACGCTACCTTACGGAATAAAAAATTTGATCAATACTTATCAGCAGCACCAGATAAACCTTAATTAATACACAAATGAACTGAAATTAGTTCAATTTTGAATAAGTAGTCAAAAAGACTCAATCATCAACAAAAACACATACAATTTATTTCTGAATCCAAATGAATATCAATTAAACTAAGAAATAAACCGAAATTACTTAAGGAATAAAAAATTTGGTCAATACTTATCAACAACATCAAATGAACCTCAATTAATCTTCAAATAAACCTAAATTAATTCACAAATGAACCAAAATTAGATCAATTTTGAACAAACAGTAAATAAGACTTAATCATCAATAAAAACACATCGAATTCATTTATGGATCCAAATAAACCTCAATTAAAATTAGAAAAAGAAAATGCAGCAATAAAAGAATGATGATTGAGAGAAAACACACGAAGAAGAAGAAGGAACGCGAAGAAGAAGGAAAAAGGCAAAGAAGAAGAAAGAAGAACGTAAAAAAGAAGAAAAAGAAATGCGAATACGAAGAAGGAGGAAAGCGATAAAGAAGAAAGAAGAACGCAAACACGAAGACGAAGAAGGATATGTTTTGCGTTATTGAAACGCGCGTGTGTACACCCTGGTGTGATGAAAGTGATTTTTGTTGAGTTTTGGCCAATTTAATTGGACATGGTTACCAAAAATACTTTGATGTGTAGTTGAACGGTATAAAATATATGTTAGAATATAAATACACATTAAAAATAAATTAAACTATATATGTATTTATATATAAATACATTGGTGGATGATTTTAGTGATAATTTTAGTGTACGAATAGCATTTTTGATAAATAAAATATTTTACTAAAAGTATTTGAAAATATAATTTTTTTATAATTTTAATTCATTAAATACATAAAAAAGTATAAAATTTTTAATATTGTACTCTTTAAGATACAAATTAGTTAAATTCTTACTTTTTTTTTTGGTAAAGGAAGGGGGCTTAACAGCCCCAAAAAGGAAAAAAAATTTACAAATCGTAGCCAAAACGGGGTAAGATAGCCCTGTTACATCATCAGTCAGAATTCTTTTAAGTTCTATGGGTGGATTGTCAATAAAGTGGTATCCCAACTCCTTGCTAGTGCTCTGTTTTGCAATCCAATCTGCCACTTTATTTCCTTCTCGTAGAGTATGCTTAATAGTCACTTGCCACTGTTTGTTTATCCACACAAATATGCTTCTGAGGATAGGATTAGGATGCTCTTGGTTATACTTTCCCCTTTTTAGTACTTCGAATACTGATTTAGAATCAGTTTCAATTTCTATTTTTTTAAAACCCAAATCCCAAGCAGTTTTTAAACCATGATGTACACCCCAAAGTTCTGCTTGGTAAGCGGTACAGTGCCCCAGATTAACTGCAAAACCCGCAACCCATCTCCCGTCGCTATTCCTCAATGCTCCTCCACATCCCGCTATTCCTGGGTTCCCCAATGAGCTTCCATCTGTGTTGATTTTGATCCATCCCTCCATTGGTGGTGACCAAGAGATGTGCCTCTCAATTCTATTTTCCCTTGGCTTGATCAAATTCTTTTTCTTAAAAGTTTGGGAAATTTCAGAGACATATGAGTGAATTATTCTTTCTGCGTCGTTAGGTCTTCGGAAAGGAGGGTTGAAAAATTCTTTGTTTCGCCACCGCCACATCCACCAGCAAGTCACCATGAAGATGGTAATCCAGTTTTCGTTGGGGTTGCTGCTCAGATTGGAAGAAAGGTTCCATCTCAACCATGCATTGAAGGGAACTCTGAAAAAACTTTGAAGCTGTCTTGGGTTTATTAATCGAGTCCACATGCGAGAAGCGGCTGGGCAATCTCTAAGAACGTGAATTATGTTTTCTGTCACTCCTTCGCATCGATGGCAGTTGTCACAGGTTCCCAGCAATCTTCTTCTTCTAGCCGATGTCATTAGCCTGGAATGGGAGGTAAGCCACATAAATATTTTGATTTTTTGAGGTCCTTTCCATCCCCATATTATTTCCCATATGTGATCTTGCGTGATTGTATGTTGCGCCAACATGTTATATGTGCTTGCGATTGAGAATTCTCCTGAATTTGTAAGGTTCCATATGATTTTGTCCTCTCCCAATTCTTCCAAAGGGGGCATGATTGCTGTAATTTTTTTGATAATTTCTTCTGATAAATGACTTTTTAGCCACTGAAAATTCCATTTACCCCTTCCATTAGAGATTTCTGAAACTGTTATTTTTTGCTGATCTTCATTTATAGGACTGAGGCTGTAATTCATTAAAGTATTAATTCCCTTAACCCATTTATCCTTCCAAACTCTAGCCGATCTTCCATTCCCTATAGCATAGGAAATATTTTGATAGAAGATGTCCCCTATTTTTGCAAGGTTTCTCCAAAGAGCGGAATCTGATTTTTTACTGCTGATGTTTTGTTTGAGGTTAAACCCCCTGCCATATTTACTAATGAGAACTCTAGCCCAGAGAGCTTCTTGGTCTGTGACAATTCTCCACAGGATTTTAGCCAGAAACGCTTCATTCATCTTGGATAGATCTCTGAACCCCAATCCTCCAAGCCTCTTTGGTTGACAAATGAGTTTCCAGCTAACAGCATGAATCTTCCTATTGTCTGTGTTCTCTCCCCATATGAATTTTCTTTGAATCTTTTCCACCTCTTGGCAAATTCCTTTAGGGATTTGGGTATGCATCATGTCAAAATTTAGGGTAGGGCTAATGACTGAGTGGGCTAGGGTAATTCTTCCCGCAAGGGAGAGACAATTTGTTTTCCATCCTCCTAGTTTCGCTTTAATTCTATCAATGGTTCCCTTGAAATTTTCTTTTCTTTTTCTGGTGTTGCCCAACATGGCTCCCAAGTACCTTCCCAGATGTGGCATTTTCTTGAAACCGCTACTCCTGAGGATTCTGCCCCTTTCAGTCTGATCCACGTTCTTAGAGAAAATAATTGATGTTTTTTCAGCATTTATCTTCAGACCTGATACTTCACCAAATCTATTAAGGATTTTCATAATTTTTGCCATTTGGTCCTCCTTAGCTTCTGCAAACAGCAGTAAGTCGTCAGCGAAAAGGAGGTGAGATATGCTGGGCCCATCTCTACCTGCTTTCATAGGAATCCAGTTTTCCTTCATCACTTCTTCTTCTATTATTTGTGAGAGCTTGTCCATAGTGATCACAAACAGATAAGGAGATAAAGGATCTCCTTGTCTTATCCCTCTGGAGGGTTCAAAAGCTTCCGTTTTGCTACCATTCCAAATAATTTTGTATGTTACTGTGCTAACACATGCCATTATAATTTGGCGAAAATTGTTGCTCACTCCAAATTCCTCCAAACAAACATTGATGAAATTCCAATTTAAGCGGTCATAAGCCTTTTCAAAATCAATTTTTATTGCCATGAATTTTTTTCTCCCTTTCGTTTTTTTCATGTCAAGCATCATTTCCTTTGCAATTATAATGTTATCATGTATGATTCTTCCTGG
Source organism: Arachis duranensis (assembly GCF_000817695.3). Lineage (NCBI taxonomy): Eukaryota > Viridiplantae > Streptophyta > Magnoliopsida > Fabales > Fabaceae > Arachis > Arachis duranensis. Next base: position 3,246,476 of record NC_029775.3, on the reverse strand, counting down.
CACGAAACTGGACTGATTAGGGGCTATCCGATCAGCTAGCGCTGGTTTGAGTCTAGCAACTAAGATTTTGGAAACACATTTATAAATGACATTGCATAAGGCTATGGGCCGAAATTGGGTTATAAATTCTGGTTGCTTGGTCTTAGGTATAAGGGCAATGAGGGTTTGGTTTGATTCTTTGATTGCTTGGGGTTCGGTCCAGATGTGGTTAATGAAATTGCACAAAGATTGTTGGATAAGACTCCAGTTATCTTTAAAAAAGTAGGCAGGAAAGCCATCTTCACCTGGGGCTTTGAGAGATCCGATGTCAAAAAGGACTTTTTTTTATTTCCTCTTGGGTGGGTGGGTTTATAAACAGGTCTTTGTGTTGTTCCGGCAAGGTTGGGTATGTGAGGGAGGTGACTAATTTCTGGTTATACCTCACTTCCTCTTTGTACAGTTTCTTAAAAAAGCTGATGGCCATGTCTTGCAACTCTTCTTGACTTTCACACCAACAACCTTCATTATTTCTTAGCTTTATGATTTTATTTTTGCATCTTCTAATAGCAGTTTTAGTATGGTAGAAACGTGTATTTCGATCTCCTTCTACGATCCAAAGCTGCCTGGATTTTTGCATCCAGAACAATTCTTCTTGATCAAGAATGGTGTTCAACTCCTCAGACAATCTTTTCTCTAGGTTTTCCAGCCATGGATTTCTCCCATAAGAGGGAGCCCTCTGAATTCCATTCAATCTACTCATAATCTTTCTTTTTCTTTTGAAAATGTTTCCAAAGATTTCTGAATTCCACCCTTTCAACTTCGTGGCAAGCTCTTCTAAAGCTGCAGGGAGGGGTCTTTCTTTTTGCCAAGCACCTGTCACAAATTCATTGAAATTAGGGTGAGTCTTCCACATAATCTCAAAACGGAAAGGCTTATCCTTGTTCTCTGGTATTGAAGGATTTAAGATTGCCAAGAGAGGGTGATGGTCAGAGTTTACTCTAGGTAGGACTTCTACCCGAGCATTCATGAATTCTCTTCTCCATTCTGCATTGGCAAGTCCTCTATCAAGTCTTTTAAACACTCTATCCATGCCTTCACGTTGTCCTCCTTTCCAGGTGTACTTAGACCCCACATAGCCTAGGTCCACGAGCTTACAATTGTTAATTCTTTCTCTAAATCTTCGACATGTATGTTGATCAATTTCTGCACCACCCTTTTTTTCCCCTTCTTCCGCAATTTCATTAAAATCACCAATGCTCATCCAGGCATCTGTTGTATTATCTGCTATTCTCTTCAAGTTTTCCCATAATAATCTTCGAATTCCTTCTTGGGGACTTGCGTAAACAGCAGTGAGATACCAGCTTTTGTTATTTTGATTCTTGACTTCCATATGCACATATTGATGATGCGACTCTAGAATGTTAATAGTGACAGAGGGCTTGTCCCAAAGCACCCATATCCCACCAACAAAACCATTAGCCTCCTCTAAAAAAGCAAAATTATAATTTAGAGATTTAATAACCTCTTTGGCTCTCTCCCCACTGCATTTTGTTTCATATAAAAGAGTGATATCTGGCCTTGATTGTCTCTTAATCTCTTTAAGGGTGCGAATTGTAGCTTGATTCGCAACCCCTCTAATATTCCAAGCTAAAATAATCATCTTAAATAAGATAAAATAAAGACTATGATAACTGACCAGATCAAAAGCAAAAACTAACTTTGCATATTCTCCTCTGCAGGAAGGATTGTCACGCCTTGCTCCACTTCCACTTCCATCATTTTCTCATATTGCACCATGGCTTCCACCATCTCACTAGTCTGCACTGAGTCAAATGCAGAAGTTATGTGATCAGGTGGGTCTTCCAATTTTGATTCTCCAATTCCAGTGGCTGGAATTTCCATTAAGAGAGGGGGGCTGGGTTGGCTCTGCTCCATCCAATTCTCCTGATGGTGTTGTGGTTGGTCTATTTCAAGCATATGAATATCACTTGGATGGGATGAGTATGGGCTAATTAGGTTCAGGGTTTGGTATGTGTTAATTCTTGGGGTGTTTGTCTGAGTTATATTGTGTTCTTGGACAAGAAATTCAGATTGGGTATTGTTATTTTGGGCCGTGTTGTTGTTGTTGACTGGTGTAAGAATTGGGTTACTAGAAACAGTTGTGTTGGCTTTTGATTGTGGGTTCATGCTTTGGTCCTTGTTTTGGGCTTTGTGGTTTGGGTTGGTTGAGTTAGAGAATGTGACTTTATGTGCTATTTTTTGCTGTTGTGGCCATTTGTTTTTTGATTTGTTCTATCTGTAGGTTCTGGTCCCTCCTTGTGCCTCTCCTGAGATATTTCTCTCTCATTCATTAACCTTCCAGCATTGTCCTCACCGACTTCCTCTGCTTCCACGTTCTCTGATACCTCATTCTCCAGCACTGCAAAACGAGATTTGTTTTCACTAACGGTATTTTTATTCTCTTTTTCTTTTACATTTCCTCCACTGCTGCTGCCCTCCCCTCCTTCTGTGCTTTTTCTGCCACGTGTATTTCTTTGAACCAATATCCAAGGACCGTAAGTTTCTACTGGTCCTTCCATGACTTTTTTGCCCCTGTTTTCTGTGTTATTTTCTATTCTGCCCTTTCCTTCAACATCTGAATTTGCCTGTTGAGCTTCTTCTTGGTTTTTTTGTGTTGCATTGTTCATCCGCTGTTTTTCTGTACAGCTCGATTTATCATGTCCAAATCTGCCACATAGGAAGCAAACTTGATGGAGCCCTTCATATTCTACTAAATGATTTTTTCCATTGATTTGGAATTGAGAGACTAAGGGTTTTGTAAGATCAACCTCCACACAAACCCTAGCAAATTTTCCCCTAGCCACATCAGCTGTGTTTGTGTCCACTTTTAAGGTTCTCCCTACAATGTTGCCAATTTTTTCCAACACTGCTTTGTTGTAGTATTCTATAGCAAGTCCAGGGAGTCTAATCCAAGCAGCTGTGCTGTCAATAATTGTCTCAGTAGGATTGAAATCTGGTTTCCATAGTCGTATTGTTAGGTAGTGATCTAAGATTTTCCATGGACCTTCCATGAGGGCAAAATCCAAATCTTCAGAGTTGTAAAACTTTACTAAAAAAAATTCATTTCCCAAATCAATAACATCTATACTCCCATTCTTTCCCCACATTACCTCTAGTCTTCTTTTGAGAGCAACCAGAGAAATTTTTCTTCCTAGTAGCTTGACAATCAAGGTCTCCCACCAGTTCTTTCTGAGTTCTCTTTTCACTCCTTCTCCTATGACGATGTTATATATACCGCTGGGCAGTTTTTTCACTGTTATCTCCAAATATTCCTCGTCTTCATCCTCTGAGGATACTACTTCTCTGTTGGCTTGTATGTCCTCCTTCCTTCCTTCTTCCTTACTTTTTCCATTTCTGACTTTGTCCGCAAAGGAAGGTGGTGATCTTGTTTCTCCTCTATCTTCATCCATCTGAGTTTTTTTTTCTGGTTCTGGTTCAGTTCTACAGTCCCCTCCCTCTACCTCTTCTTCTACCATCCAATCTTCCAAGCGAGGGGTGAGTCCAGTGTCCCCTGTAAACTCTCCCCCTCCTGCTTTTTTCACTTTCTTCATGCTGCGATGGATTAGCTCTCCCTCTTCTCTCATCTTAGTTCTAGGATCGTGAGCTCGAGAGGCTCCTCCTCTCACATAGCCACCTCTCATGTTGTTCCGATCAAATTCCGGCAAACTTTGGAGATGGAAGCTTCTAGATAGGTTGTGTTTTGTCGTATGTTCCTTACTAAACCCTTCTTGACCCTGACCCTCTATTTGTTCATTTAAAGTTTCATATGGAGCTTGTTAAATTCTTACTTAAATCATCTAAGAAATTCTCATAGTTTAGATAATAGTAATCATATTTTGGTCACAGATGGACACACTAAAGACCTTTTCCAACCCACAATCAGCTCTTGTTGATTAAGCTCATAATCCAAATTTAAGCAATCTTGTTAGCTCAACAGTGAGCCCAGATTGAATTGGGCTTGACATTTTGAAAACAGCTCAGTGGACCCTAATCTATGGTAGTATTTTACTTACAATTTGGATCCAATCTTTTTTTATTAGCATCTTTATAAATATGTTTTCCATGTTCCAAAACTTTTTCGAGAGAAAACAAACAAAAACATCACTCCGCTAGGTCTCTTTCTACAGTGGGTGTTTCATGTATATTATTTATTAAAGTTTTAAAATATTTGTTCTATTTTAAGTTTTTTTAATTATTTTTTACTCATACTAAGTAATTTTAAGAAAGATAATAAATTTAATACTTATTCAATTAATTGAAAAAAACAACGACAATTCTATATATTTACATAATTTTCTAATATCATTTTCATGTATTTTATTTTGTAACAACTATTGTAACATGAAAAAACTAATTTCATTTAAACCATAGACATTTAATTTCAAAGAATTAATTAAAAAGTATTCTAATTCTATTTGTTTAGAAGACAATAATAAGTTTTTAAAAAGTATTTCATATATTTAATATAAAAACTATAAAATAATTATTTTTTAAATAACTTTTTAATAATTTTTTATAATATTTTTAATTAGTGTCAGAAGAATATTGAATATTAAAGTTTTGTTTGAAAACTATAAAGAAAGTTAAGTTCTAATTGTAACGAGGGAAAATAAATTGATAGTACATGTTTTTTGGTATTACAGAGTAAAATTGAGAATCTTAAGTAATTTCTTTGAACTTAAACACTTATAATTTATTTTTTTTGTTTTTATTAATAAATTTTTTTTACTTGTTTTTCTTTTTATGTTTATGTTTTTTTTTTCATCTTCTCTTTAATTTTTCGTTTGTTTTAATTTCTGCAATTTACTTTGTCTCCGACACTTTATATTTCTTTGTTTATTTGTTACTTTCAATTCTTTTTAATTCTTATTGACGATACAATTGCGATATTGAGATACCCACATTTTCTTTTAAACATTAACAAAATTTGAGTAAAACAAATTGGCATTGTAGTTTGTCAAAAAAAAAAACCAGGAGCTTTGAATTGTATGTGGTTATATAGTGGTAAGATTGTGTTTCCAAAGACTAAATAAAAAATCAGCTCAATAGCATCTTCTTCTATTTATAGTGATGAGACTAGAGGAAATGAGTGCGAAAATTCTCCTGTGATTTCAAACGCAAAGCCTACCTTGCCGTTAGTGAGGCATGATGGCGTTGGTCATGCCCATCCAGGATTAAATGCAACTCACATAAATACCGTGGGGTGACCGTCTTATGGGTTGTCACCGGGGTATGTCCCCTCCATGGTGACACAAGGATTGCCTATACCTCTCTACTCAATATTTCAAAATCCTCCTTACCAAAATCCGCATGTCATGTCAAATGTACCAGTTTTTGGGGGTGTCAAGTTCACATATATCACAACAGAACTTGCCACTTGCCATTAATTTAAGAAATAACAGCACATATAATTCTACTACACCTACTACTACTAGAGTAGAAAATTTTAGACCTGTGTTTCCTAACATGTTAAGAGCAATGCCTGTTAATCAATCTAGTTAAACTGTTGGATCTTTAGCAAACATTAGGCAACAGATGGGTGAAAACTACCATAATCTAGTGAACATGTCAATTCAACAAATGGTGACTGTTTTGAGTATTTTCTTAATAGAAAACACAAATACTAGAATTGAACAGTTAAATATGCAAGTTAATAGAATTGTTACGGTGGTAAACTTAGAAGAAAATGACAACTATGGCTTAGGATTCGATAATGTCAACCAAAATGATGGAGCTATTTCTAATTATGATGTTCATATTTCTAGACATTGTCAGAATGCTGATAATATGTTGAAAAGACTTAGGCAAACAATATCGGGGACAAGATGTCAATCAAGTGATTGAACAAATTCTAAAAAGATTGGGATTTAATGTTGGATTTGCAAATCAACTTCAATTTATGTCTTCTTTTCCTGAATTTATCCAACAAACTAAATTGCGTGAAAGATGGAAGTTTCCTAAGTCATTAACTACAATTTATGGGGAAGATGAAGAATCGTCAGTAGAGCACATTGCTTGTTACACTGTCGAAATCAACGAAGTGACATCAAATGAGTATTTAAAGATGAAATTCTTTCATCCTCGTTGACAATAAATGCCTTTATATGGTTTTCTAACCTAAAGCCAAATTCAATTCACTCTTAGATGCAATTAGAAAAAGATTTTCATAAACATTTTTTCATAGTGAATTAAGGATTAGTTTAAGTGATTTATTCTCCTTCAAATGCAATATTGGAGAATCAATTGATAAGTATTTGACTATATCCAAAAACATGAGAAATAGATGCTTTACTCCAGTTCCAGACTCTGAAATTGTCAAAATAATTATAAATGGATTAGAATTTAGAATTAGGAAGAAGTTTGTAAATCAATACTATCATGACATGACTCAACTTACTGAAAATGTTAGATAAATTGAACAGTTAAAAGCTGAGAAAGAAGCGAAGTATAAAGAGATGATAAAAGAAAGATTAAATATTCATCAAACATCTTACTAAATAAGCCATATAGAAGATGATCAAAAAAATTTTTTTGAAGTATAAGATAAATGACTTTTCTACAAATAAGAGGTAATTTTAATAAACAAATCTTAGACAAAAATAATCTCTTACTGACATTTGGGTATGTAATTCATAAGTACAAAAGCCTAATTGACTTATAAATTTTGTTGAGTCTATTGGCGCTTAGAGTCAAAACTATTAGAATGTTAGTGTGGAGATTTTATAGGATTAGAAATTTTATCAAATCTAATTGATACCTACAGCTTAACATATGAAAGAGACGACTTCACAAAGTTAAGATTCAGTTACTTTTGAAGTTAGAAAAATTGTGTCAATTAGAATAATAAAAGTGTATGTGTCAAAAACCTCTCATCTAAAATGTCAAAGGTTAAAACAAAAGTCAAGTGACACACATTTAATGTGTCGAAATTAGAATAGATATCATTTAATATACTTAACAATGCACCTATTAATGTAAAAATTTTATAGGTTTAAAAATTCTGTTAAGTCTAATACTTGTAGGCATTCAATTTATTAAGTAGATGTATCCAAAGTGTCAATTGACTAATGTCAAAGATAAGATAATATCAACAAACAAGTAAGTTTTCTCATTTTTCAATCATTGCATATCTTCAAGTGAGAAATTTTGGGAGCATTTTGTTAGACAAAAAATAATATCATTACTTGAAAAAAATAATTATTTGAAGTAAATAAATAAATATAATATAATATTATTATCAATTTATGAAGTCGGTTTCAATATGTTTTAAGAGAAGCTTCTAATTAACACTAGCAAAGGAACATAGAGAGTCAAAGTAGAGTGTAGAACGGTCGTCAAAAAAACAAATGGCGACGGTTATTCGAATTTAAAAACGGACGAAAATCATTATAGGAGTAAGTGTCGGTTGACATTAGATTAGTTTATAAATAGAGTTTAAACACTTAGAAACTCAAAATGCTCTCCGTTCTTTAGCATTACAGAGTAAAACTGGGAAATCTTAAGTAATTTCTCTGAAGCCTGAACTCAAATTTGTACTTTATTTTCTATTTTTAATCAAAATTCTTTATTTTTTATTTATTCTTTTTCATCTTCTTCTCTTTTTCTCTTTTAATTTCTGCATTTTACTTTACCTCCAATACCATACATGTTTTTTTTATCTTTAATTTTACTTTTAAAACTACAATTGAGACCTTAAGACACCCACAAAAAAAATCGTTTTAACTCCTTGAATTAAGATTGTGAAATAAAACTAAAAAATTGTTAATTTATTTGTTGTTAACAATGAAACAAAAATTTGAGTAAAATACTACGTTAAAACTAAGGATTTGTAGTCTATTTTTAAAAAAAATATATTTTAAATATATGTTCTAAGAAATTACAATGACACTTACTTTTTAAAATTTATAAGCAAATCACATTAAAAACAAGTTGGTTAACTCTAAAAACACTCAAATCATAAACCGTTAATAAATTTTAAACTTTAAAAAAATAAAAACTAAAAAAATAATTATTTTATAAAAAATTAATGGATATTATTTAATTAAATATTAATTTTATATATCTTTTTAAATTTAAACACCAACAGCAAGCCAAATTCTATAATTTCAATCATTTAAGATAAACCGTGGTATTTGACATTATTTATTTTAAATTCCTCTTTAAGTGAAAATAAAAAATCTATAAATAATAAATTATTGCATGCATCTCTATAAGTTATTCCATCTTACAAGCTTAACTCTTTTTGTATAAATAAAAAATAAAATACATAAGTAAAAATTGTTTTCTGCATCAAAAGTATAAATTACTCCTAACTATATACATGGATGTTGTTAACATGTATTTAAAAAAGTACATTGTAGGAGTACTATAAAAAAATATTTTTAAAAAAATTATTGAAAAATATTTTATGTTTTTAATACAACAAATACCTAAAACATTTATATTATTTAAATATAAATAGTTATATCTTTTATATATTGCTACAGTATATTTTTTTTTAATTTTAACTTTATTACATAGAGACTCTAATTCAGAACAAAATTCATCTTTTTGGAATTACTTAAATCTAAAGGTGGCATGCAGAAATGTTATCATCTATAATATGTTTGTTTAAATCATCAATATAACTAATTGCAACAGGTATCGAAGAACATCCTTATAAGTTATAACTAGCTGCTATAGATTTTGAAGAACACTGTTGTTTTATTGGTCCTTCACTATCCGCTAGCTGTATATCATCAATGGAGAAACTAAGAGAAGAAGACAAGGCAATCAACGACAGAGAGCGGATCTTAATCTGGTTGCATGTAGAAGATTTTTCTTACTCTCTTATTAAATGACAGTGCTCAAATTGAATGTATTTAGACTTCCAAGAAAAGGTCGTGTTTCGATGTCATTTGAATTAAATTTTGCAAATATTACCTTATCTGAAACCATAAGTTTTTTATTTATTTAAATAGCTAACTAACTTTTTATTGCAAAATATTTTATGTAAAAAACAAACTGAACATATATGTAAATAGAGAGAATTATCTAAAAGAAAAATACCTAAAATTAAAGTAGAATTATACCATACGGTTAAAGTGTTAACTGAGTTGTTTGACTTAGTTATTTAGATATAAGTGCATTACAGAAATTGATTTCCTTCATCAGTCTTCTTGCCTTTATAGTCTTGTTTATCGTTTCTGCCATTCTCTTTATTAACGCTAATACCAATTTTCACGGCTAACTTCACACTAAATGTTTTTGAATGATTTAACTATTCTTTTTTATAAAAAAAACTAAATAGAAAGCAATTTCTCGTGCTAGTCAATTGTGTCAAACTCATTTCACTTGAATAAGATCATTCCTAATAAGTTGTTTCCTATGAACGACCGTACTCGTGCTAGATAACGTTACATTTATCGTCTAATTTCTCTACATGATTTAGCTATTGAAGACAAAATGTCAATATTAAAAAAATGTTTTTAATATTTTTATAACGTATTTATTAAAGAAAAAATGTAAACACTTTTATTAGAAAGAAGAAAAATATATAAAAATTGAAAATTGAAAATTTTAGATAAAATGATAAATTTTATAATATTATTAAATTAATATTTTATGAGAAAAATAAAATAACATTAGTACATCTCAATTTAAAATGAGATTTTTATGTGAAAATTAAATAAATTTTTTTAAATACAATATTTTTTTCTTTAGAAAAAAAATTTGTTAAAATGAATCCCAACAAAAAAAAATAATTAGATTGTTAAATGAATATAGGATATTGTCTCATTATCGTGTATTTTGCATTGTTGTCTCTGTTAAATGTCTTATACTAATGTTTTGTCAATATCACATCTGATTTAATGAATAATTCAATTTATTAGTTTTTCAAATCTTAGATTTTGGAATAATCTCAACATCAATTTGATTTTTTTATTTTTGTCATTTACAACATTTTTATACAATTCAATCTAAAAAAAAAACTTATTTTTATTAGAATTTTACTTAATATAATAGGTGTTTTTATAAAAATATATATCATTCTTTTAATAAAATACATAGTCAAAATAAATACATCTTATTATTAATTCTTAATAAAGAAAAATATGAAAAAAAATAGAATAGACATAATATAATTATAGGTGGTAATTATAAGTGCATGTGATGGAAGAATGGGTTATTACTTCTAGGGTAATTCATTGGTCTCCATGCATGTATTTTATAATTTACTGTGCCAAGTATAATGACTGTGACCAAACTCATATAACAACATATCATAAATAAGAAAGGGATATATCAATAATTCAATATCACATGCTAAGTATCTCCTTATTGAAATCTTGGTACTTCTATTTATAATGAGCAAATATGATTAATATAAAAAAATAAATAGAGTAATTGTGTAAAATAAATTAAAGAAAATTCATGTCAGAAAAATTTAGAGTTAATATGATAAAGAGTGTATTCAAATAATCAAATATATTCAATATAAGAGAAAGCCATACAACATAATTTGTTAATGTATTAAAATTAAATTCACTAACTGTATCTAGCTATTCACCATCATTTTCTGTTTATAATTTATATGGATGAATTTATCCTAAATGTGATTTTGAGTGCGTGTGGTCCAATAAAAAAAAAACAGAGACAACTCGCACCAACGCACAAAGTAAAAATCTACACTCGTCACTAGAATCAATACTGAAACAATATAAAGTCATCACTTCTCATTCCTAGACAATATCATAACCAAACTCCAATGCCATTTTGAAGGTGAAATAGATTTCCTATCACCTTCATTTCATTGTACTTCCACTCTCTTATTCATCTACATATTTTCAGAAATACAAATCACTTTCACTTTCTGTTGTGCATGTAACTGCTACTGTTTCACTGGTGTTTATGTATATGCATGCACACCATCATTGATCCCTTTGTTGTGCATGTCTTTCTAGACAATTGTTTTTTAGAGTTTTAAGTAGTGTTGTTGTTCTACAATGGCTTCTCTATGTATATTCTCGACTCCTCTCCACTATGCAACATCATTATTATCGTCATCTCAATGGGGTGTTAATCAATTTTATCATTCCCAGCACAGATTTAATCAGGTTAGAAAATCCTTATTTTCCTGTTTCCTTACTTAAAAGTGTATTCCACTAGTTATCCAATTTCATTCTTTGTTTTTTAATTTTGGTTTTGATTCATTATTATAGAAGAGGAGAAAAAAATGGTGTGGTGTTCATGCATCACTATCTGACACAGAAGATTATCATTCTCAGAGACCACCAACACCACTACTAGACACTATAAACTATCCCATTCATATGAAAAATCTCTCTACAAAGGTACAATAATATCTAAACAAACCATCTAATTTTATTTTAATTACCCTGCATGAATTTATAACAAAATAATCATAAATTAAATAAAATTTTTTTATTACTTAAAACAATACGAACAATTTATACAGGAATTGGAACAACTGGCGAAAGAGTTGCGATCCGACCTTATTTTCAATGTTTCTAGAACTGGTGGTCATTTAGGATCAAACCTCGGTGTTGTGGAACTCACTGTTGCTCTACATTATGTGTTCAATACTCCTAAGGATAAAATCTTGTGGGATGTTGGTCATCAAGTATGGTTTGATTTTACTCTTTCTTTAAAATTTGTTTTTTAATGGTCATCTTTATAAACAAACATTTTGATTGAATTTTTCAGTCATATCTTCATAAAATTCTCACTGGTAGAAGGGATAAAATGTATACCATAAGGCAAACAAATGGATTATGTGGGTTTACCAAAAGGTCTGAGAGTGAATATGATTGTTTCGGCACGGGTCACAGTTCAACGACCATATCAGCAGGACTTGGTAATAATTCTTCTATTTTCTATTTTCTATTTGACATAGAAATTTCCATGCTATTGAAATTTGAAAATCTCATTATTGTAAATAGGAATGGCTGTTGGGAGAGATTTGAAGGGAGAAAAAAGCACTGTAATTGCTGTTATTGGCGATGGCGCTATGACCGCTGGCCAAGCTTATGAAGCAATGAATAATGCTGGATATCTTGATTCGGACATGTTTATTATACTAAATGACAATAAACAGGTCTCTCTCCCAACTGCAACTCTTGATGGACCCATACCACCAGTAGGTGCGTTGAGTAGTGCTCTCAACAGGCTACAATCAAGTAGGCCTTTCAGAGATCTCAGAGAAGTTGCAAAGGTAAGCAAATTATAAGTCACTAATGAAAAATATTTATTTGGCTTTGGTGAAACTGATTATGTACTCAATGTGATCTTTTCGCAGGGTGTAACTAAACAAATTGGCGGACACATGCATGAGTTGGCTGCAAAAGTTGATGAATATGCCCGCCGAATGATTAATGGCTCGAAATCTACCCTATTCGAAGAGCTTGGACTTTATTACATTGGCCCTGTTGATGGTCATAATATAAATGATCTTATTTCCGTTCTCAAAGAAACCAAAAGTACTCAAACAACCGGTCCTGTGCTAATCCATGTTATAACAGAAAAAGGTCGTGGATATCCTTATGCAGAAAAAGCGTCAGACAAGTACCATGGTAATGGAGACTCACCAAATGAATTTATCACCTTTTGGTCATTTAGCCTAACACTAATAAATTCCACTCTGCCATTAGAGATTGCATACATAAAATTCTTTGCATGTCAATTTATTGCCACCCACCTCGCCTTAATACAAACAGGAATGAACTAGGAAGGCATTGAAGTAGACTGGAGGATTGTATCTTAAATATTCTGCAGAAAAAACAATAATCCTTTAGTAACATAAAATATTTGTGATTGATTTCATTTTGCAGGTGTTGCTAAGTTTGACCCTGCAACTGGAAAACAGTTCAAGGCTACGGCTAAAACTGAGTCATACACAAGTTATTTCGCAGAAGCTTTGATTGCAGAAGCAGAAGCAGACAAAGACATAGTTGCAATCCATGCTGCAATGGGAGGTGGAACTGGCCTAAATTTCTTCCATAAACGCTTCCCATCAAGATGCTTCGATGTCGGGATAGCAGAACAGCATGCCGTTACATTTGCTGCTGGTATGGCTTGTGAAGGCATTAAGCCTTTCTGTGCAATATACTCATCATTCATTCAGAGAGCTTATGACCAGGTAACATAGCATAGCATGTTGTTGCTTTGAAATTGATTCATAACTCAATGTATTGTGTTCCATAGGTGGTGCATGATGTGGATCTGCAGAATCTTCCGGTAAGATTTGCCATGGATAGAGCTGGATTAGTTGGAGCTGATGGTCCTACACATTCCGGCTCTTTCGATGTAACTTTCATGGCATGCCTCCCGAACATGGTGGTGATGGCTCCGTCTGATGAAGCTGAGCTCTTCCACATGGTTGCTACTGCCGCCGCCATTGATGATAGACCAAGTTGTTTCCGCTATCCGAGGGGAAATGGTGTTGGTGTTGCACTACCAGCAGGGAACAAAGGAACTCCTCTCGAGGTAAATGAGAATTATGAAGATTAAAAGCTAATTATTTTAATTTTCAAATCAATTTAATGTCTTTGTTCTGAAACCTAAGCAGATTGGAAAAGGTAGGGTATTAATTGAAGGCGAAAGGGTTGCCCTCTTGGGCTATGGAACAGCTGTTCAGAACTGTTTGGCCGCTGCATCCTTATTGGGACTCCACGGCTTGCATGTGACGGTGGCGGACGCACGTTTCTGCAAGCCATTGGACCACTTCCTCATTCGCAGCCTTGTGAAATCTCACGAGGTCTTGATCACCGTGGAAGAAGGATCCATCGGAGGATTTGCTTCTCATGTTGCTCAGTTCATGGCCCTTGATGGCCTTCTTGATGGAAACTTGAAGGTATCAACGCATACTTTATAATAATAATACTAAAATGTTTCACCCAAAAAAAATTAAAATAATCAAATTTTATCTTATTTAATATTTATTAATTATTAATAAATATTAATAAAATAAAATTAATTTTTCTAATTATCAATTATGTTACTAATATATTAAAATATAAAATACACGTTAATAATGCATATATTAAAATGCAGTGGAGGCCAATGGTTCTACCTGATTGCTATATTGACCATGGTTCACCTTCTGACCAATTATCTCTGGCTGGTCTCACACCATCTCACATAGCAGGGGCCGTATTCAAAATCCTTGGACAAACAAGAGAAGCACTTGAGGTCATAAATATGAAATAAAATCTACCATGCCTTATCATCTCCAACTTTGTACAAATGTTGTTAGCCTTAATGTCCCTTGTATAATGTATACAAAAATAATGTAAAATCTTAATGTTGTTTAGCATTGGGAATTATTATATCAGTGGACATTGAAGCTAAGGTTGTAGAACAATAAGATTATCAATGTGTGCTTTGTTATCTATATTCTTATTTTTTTTTTCTTTGATATACTTCACTTTATTTAATTTTAAAGTTCTAATTACTTTTATTTAATTTTTAAATTTTGTGAATATAACTTATGTTAGTTCTTAGAATAATTTTTGGCATACAAACATTAATAAAACACTGATATAAATATCTAAATATTCCATCAAAATATATAAAATGAAGTTATTTTAGTTTTTAATTTAAATAATCTAAAAATATGTCATATTAAAGCTTTGAGAAGAAAAGTAAATAAACACCATCTCTCAAAAAGAGTGATACAAAACAAACACAAAAAGAGTGGTGTTTATTTAATTTTTAGAGACTAATATAAAATTTACATATAAATTTAAGATTAAATTAAATATTAATTCAAAATAATAGTAAAGAGATAAAACAAAACTTAAATTTCTATCCCATAGCTCAAAATTTGCACCAACTATTCTTAAAAAATAAAAATACATATTAACTAAATCTAAATATTAATTCTGTTACACATGCCACTTTTAGATTATCTGATCAATTGTAGTCAACCTATTTTCAACTATTTTAAATGTTTTAAAAAATGTGCATAAATCTCACTAAAATTTGGAAGCCACAAGTAAAAGATTTTAGTTAGGATATATTTG
>NC_029775.3:3227117-3231276 GCF_000817695.3 Arachis duranensis | reverse complement strand
AGAGTATGTATTTTTTTTTAAATTGTTCTATTAGATTTTTTAATTTTAGCTGTCATCAATATTTTTTTATATATACCATAATTTTATTCTTAATTTAGAAGCAAATTTTTTTTATCTTTTTTTTATATTACTTTTCTTAACCATGATAGAAAATAGAAAAAATTTAGGTTTTATTCCTTTAAATAATAAAAGAAAAATGACATGAAGACTATTCACAACTGTATTAATAGCTGAAACGAAAAAGTTATTGGAGATATAAATAAAGAGATGATGAAAAATATTGGAGATATCAAATACTTTAATAATGTGTTCAAAATGTAAAAATGACAATGAAATAATCCTTTATATCTTGGTACAATATGGTTTTATTTCTGAAATTTAGTCTTTTTTTTTCTTTTTGTGAATGTTATAGTACAAAATGGAATAATAAAATTTGCATAAATAAAGATATTAGAAGAGGACAATCTTTTATAATTTTTTTTATATCTCTGTATTGGGTATTATAGAAGACAAAAAGATTTAAAAGTTTTTGAAAGTAAAAAACTGATAGCAATAATAATTATAGAAATAATAAGAAAATTTTAACAAAAAATATTCAAATTATAGAGTACTATTTTTCCATTTATTTCTCACCTAGGATCCTCCAATGTTGATGAATGGATATGTACGTTACTTCCAAGGAAATGCGTGCATGAAAATGTTTTACAACGTCGTGTCACATTTATATGAAGCATATGACTACGATTCCTTCTTTTCTCGTATTTTTATTTTAGATTACGTTATTGGATATTTTGATTTTGAATAAATTAGTTTTCTTTTTAAAAAGTATTATTTTAGTCTTTTAAAATAATAAATTTAGTTTTTTAAAATAGTAAATAGTAGATACATAATAATTTTTTATAAATTTATCAATTAAAATTTAATGATAATATTTATATGTACTGACTATTGTTAATTACTTCGATGTATTTATTTATGAAAGATAAATATATAGATTAAAATTTTTGGAATTTTTTATTTGTTTTAATAGAATTTATGATAGATAAAGAGTAATTGATAAAGAGTATATAAAAATTTAAAAGATAATAATATTTTATTATCTAAAACTACATCATTTTTATATTTATGTGACAGTAACAAGATATGCACCACTGTAAATAATGAAATACATGGACAATTTAATTTTGTTTCTTATTATTTATTAACAAAAAGACATGTATGTTCACCATTTACTATTTTAAGGAACTTAGTTGATACTTTTTTTTTTTAAAGAACTAATTAATCTAAATTTAACATCTTTAACGATTTAATTATCACTTTACTCTTTGTTTTATTTAAAAAATATAAATAGTCCTGCTAATCTTTTATATTTTTAACAAATAAAAATATTTTTTTAATTTTTAATTTTTATTTTTATAACATTTATTTTTTTATTCACTGGATAATGCTACTATGCTGATTTATTTATTAGTTAAGTACTAATTAGAATTGATAATTTTTTTATTTAAAATTTTATTGTCTTTTAAAGATAATTATTAATTTATAATTTTTGTTATTTTTTATTATATTTTTCATATACAATTGACTAAATTTATTGTGTAAGAATAAAAAATATTAATAATTTTAAAATTTGTTTACTGTTGTTTAAAAGGTTGTTAAGATATTATATTATCAAAATTATTTAAATCTCATAATATATATTATATTTAATTTTTATGAATGAAAAAATTAAACATTAGTAACATTTAACCACTTTTACACATTAAATTTAGTTTATATATATAAAAAATAAAAATATAAAAAAATAATAAATAATCTCTAATAATTACCTAAAAAATAATGAAACTTTCAAAAAAAAATTATCAATACTTAATGGATATATTAATTGATTAATGTACCATGCAAATATACTTTGTTACTTCAAAAGAGATCATCAACAAAAAAAATTAATTAATGCCACAAAATTAAATATCAAAAATAAAAAAAAATATTTTTTTATTAAAAATCTCATAATCTTTAAAAAAAATCCAAAAGCTGAAATGGATATTCATTTTTTTGATCAGAGACTCTATCGTTATCATTTCAAATATAATCGAGTTAGGAATGACTACGTACGTGTGTCACACATGCAATAATAAGAGATCCATGCACTAAATACGCCACGCCATCAGAGGACATTTGCACCAATATGAATGTGGGCTAGGGGCAGTGTGGCACTTATTCATGCATCACATTTGCAATTATAAAAAAATAATATTAAATATTTAAAATATATAAAATAATATATATTTAAATATTTAAAAATAAAGTGACAAAAATTTTAATTTAGGATTAATTAATTTTTAGAAAAAAAATCAATTAAAAACAATAAATATGTATATTTTTTTATTAATAGATAGTACAAAATAAAATAAAATTATCATATATTTTATTATCTACAATAGTACATATCCCAAAGATAGAAACGATATAGCTTTAGATAATTAAAATATTAATTATCTTTTGATTTTCATATAAGGAATTTTTATTAATTGTTCTTTATTTATTACGAATTTTATTAAAACAAATAAAATTTTGCTCAAAAATTTATTATTTACATAATAATTTTTTATAAATAGACACGTCACAATAGTTAAGAGTATATATAAATAACACTGTTAAATTTTATGCGATAAATTGATAGATAAATAACACAATAATTAATAGTATACTGTATATATAAACAACATAATAGTTAATAGTAGATATAACTATCTGCTCTTTATTTATTTAACGTACTCATTATTTGTTACTATATATAAAGGACTAAATTAATACTTATTTTTTTCAATATTAATTAGTCTAAACTTAAAATTTTAAAAAATTTAATTGTTATTTTATTCAAAATTTAATACTATAATTTTTGTGATTAATTTTAATTTTAATGTGTACGTAATTATTTTTACCACTATTTATAATTTGTTGCTACGAGTTCTACGCGGAGGAGGTTACCCAAAAAAAGAACTTATGATATTTGTTTTTTTATCATACTTATAGATTTATTAAGATATTCTCATACCAACTCTTAAAAAGCCTTATACCTTGAAATTTTTTTACGGTGGTCTTTCTAAATCATTTTTCTTCCGAACAAGAATGAACCTTTTTTCTCTTTTTTTTTTTTTGGGTTGTGGCTCACATTGTAGTTAGCATAACTGCATAAGTGAATTGGTATCTTACTTGGTTATTTAGCGAAATTATATTTAGGTTTAGTTTGGATAAGTAATTTAGCTAAATTCTTTTTAAAAATATAGTTTAAACAATAAATATTTATATTAAAAGTAGTTTATAAATAAATTGTTCGGTTGTCGGTTTTCGGACGGATCGGGTGGTAACTGGGAGGGATGAGAATGCCTCGATCACGATCGTGCTAGATTTGGGTTTGCCGGGTAGCCGAGCACTTGTTGTGAAAGAAATGAGGGGGTGCCACCTGCAAAGACACTCCGACGCTCTAGTCAGCTTGTGTGCAGGCGGAGAAAATATGGGTGGAATAGGTGACGTACCTTGGGGGAGGGCAGGTCCTTCCCCATTTATACTGTGTCAGAGGTGGGCCCTTCAAGGACAGGCCCACCTTCCTCGAAATTTCCTCCCCGCTGTAGTGGGGAGACGCCAGGGACGCGTGTCCGGGTCACGCGGTTAACCGTATGTACCCGACCGTTCGGGTCGGGTCGTCTTTGGGTCGGGTTAATACTTCTATTTTTTCAAAAAACTCAAAAAAATAATTTTTGAAACTTTAATCGGTCCTTAATACAAAAAATTGAATGATTTGACCACGAAATTAAGCTGACCAATATAAAGGGAAAAAAAAAAGTAGTTGAGCTTGGAAATTTTAGTGGGAATTGAAGAAAATGACGCACCTCAAAATAAAATCAAATCAAACTATACCCAACAAGGTAGGAATATGGGTATTGGCATCAAAATCAGGTAATTCAATAGTGCCATCAAACTATTAATAAGTCGTTACTAAGTAATAACTTATTGGTAGTTCAATCAAACATTCAAACTCTTTAATTTTGCACAAAATGCATTGACATCACATGGAAAAATGTGCCACTCTCACAACCAGTCACTAGACACGTTTGTTACCAATGAATATTTATTTTATTTTTGTATTTCTAATTAC
>NC_029775.3:3199225-3226962 GCF_000817695.3 Arachis duranensis | reverse complement strand
ATGTTAAGACTATTATAACTAATTTTTTTAAATATTTTTTTAATAAATAAAAATAAATTAATTAATTTTTTATATTTTTAATAAAAATTCTTTTAATTTGTAATTTTATTGCACAAATTAGCTAAATCCATTATTGTTATTATTTACAAGTACAAAATTTAGTGAAGCTTGTCCAAAGATTTTATGGGCCTGATGGATGATGAAACTAAATTTTGGTAAGGGCCTATAGAGACGCTTCTGGTAATGGGCTTAACAATTTCATTCTTTTTCACTCGGCCCACGCGCCGTTTCTATTAAAAAAAAAAGAATAAGGAGGCAATAATTAAATTTTATTTAAGAATGCTTTCTTTTTCTCTTTCTGGCTCTCTACTAATGTATTATAGTTGTCACGATGGGTAATCGAAAATTAATGGGCTGGATTCGTTAGGTTGACCTAATCGTTTGAGGAGGGAAGCCTTCGAATGGGTTCGTACTTTTGGGGCCTCCGTCCGACTTGTGAGCGTGAGTGAATGGGGAGTGGTACCTGCAAAGACACTCCGATGCCTAAGTCAGCAAAGGTGTGAGCAGGTCTAGAGAGTATTGGGACTTAGAGATACCTGAGGGGTGTCAGTGTATTTATAGTGGTGAACCAATAACCACCGTTGGAGTAGTTCCACTTTCTCAGGTGGATAACCGTTCTTTTATCTTAGGGAAGTTGCGATATGGCTCCTGGAAGTAGGTTGAGAGATTTTAGGGGCAGTTATCATTTGCCAGCTAATCCTCGTTTCCGACTTCCTTAGAGCAAGTCGTGGCGAGAACCGACTTCTGAGGGAAGGTCGGTGTACTGTGAGGCTCAACCCTGTGGATTGGACCTGTCGTTTGGACCTGAATCTTAGCGTTGGGTCAGGGTATGAAGAATAGTATACTTAAGTTAACTATGTGCTACAAAAAAAAAGTTAACTATGTGCTAAATATTTATTATAATATTTTCAAATGTAAATTGTCTTAAATACTATTAAAT
Organism: Arachis duranensis; assembly: GCF_000817695.3. Lineage (NCBI taxonomy): Eukaryota > Viridiplantae > Streptophyta > Magnoliopsida > Fabales > Fabaceae > Arachis > Arachis duranensis. The sequence continues at coordinate 3,225,962 of NC_029775.3, read as the reverse complement.
TAATGATTTTTATATGTATATTTTTTTTTTCCAAAGATAGCTTATATTTGTTACTTGAAAGTTATTTAACAAAGTAATAAATCTATCTCTTGATCTATGTTATTAAAAAATTATTGAATAATAAAACGTGCACATTATTCCCTCTTCTAGTACAAGTACCGCAGTAGAAGAGATGGACTCATCCGATTCACTCTTAATTGACTTTGATGAACTATTTTTTGTATAGCTTTGAGTGTCCACACAAGCATGGAGGATTGTTTTAATCACACATAACCTTCCCCACTAATGAATTTTCAACTATATTATTATATTATGTATATGTAAAAAATTTATTATAATTAAGAAGGAGTATAATTAACAAAAGGGCTTTGAAATGAATGACGTAATGAGGGCGTCATCTTTTCAGGTAACAAAAAGAATCTGGAAATTTCTAACTCATTTATCTTTGTACTTAAACCTAATTAACACATCCATGTCACTACACGTATGATTTTGACAAGTGATAATGCTAATTACCGGTGATTATGGATCTTCCATGATCTCTTCAAATCATTCATAATGGTAAATCTTAGTGTAGCTTGGTACACAAGGGCACATTAAGCATGTGATTAGGGATAAATAAGTCTAAGCAAATATGGTAATGACACTCACATAACCATTATATACAAATTAAAGCACTATGAACTCACCTTAATTATGATTTGACACCAAAGCGTCGGCAGTTCCTTGGGTGCAGTTTGCATTATTAAACTTTGTCATATCCCTAATCATCAACATATAAACTTATTTTACTAAATTCAATGTTTTTAAAATTTTAATTAAAAATTTATATATTTTCATAAAATTTACCACTTGTTCTTCATATCTTAAAATTTTTATGTGGATAATATTTTTCTCTCTATCAAAAATAGTGAGAGATAGATAAAGAGAAATATGTCACTGCCAATGAATTATTGTATGTACAAGACGAAATTTAAATTTTTAACACTTATTTAAGCAGATTAATAAACTAACCACTAGACTAATTCAAATTTGTTAAAAATAATAAAATTGAAAATCTAAATACTTTTTTTATTGATATTTATTTTGGCCAACTTATGTTTGAAAAAGACAGTAATTAATTAAACTTAAAACACAAGCTAAATATATGTGCAAGGCATAAGAAACGTGTGTAATTTACATTCATGCACTGAAATTACCCCTCATCCAATTCAAAACCAACTACCTTAACTTATAGCTATTAGCTACACACGACTCTAAAAATCAATGACTGATGATGTCAGATGTGACTTCAACAAATCTTACCAACAAACATAGTTTGAACAAATCATTATTTTCTTTAATAAATAAATTAAATTTGCATCATAAATAGTACTATATGAGTAGTACCCTTCAACTAGCGAGTGCTGCAAACCATTCATAAAACATACAAATAATGTGTTATGTGTATATAGCTGCTGCTCTTTTTTACTCTGAAGAAGAATAACATCATATCAAATATCAAAGTAAGTAGATCAAATGAATGTTAATATGATGATGGATTTGTCACCTTCTTTGCTGATTGAGGATACTGCAGATTCTGAGGGAGATACTATAGGATTCTTTATCACTCTTTGCCCTGTTGAAGCTACTAATAATGATGATGCTGAATCTTGCACATCTGACAACAATGATCATCATAATGATTCACATATGTGTATTTCATCAAAAGAAATGAAATTCTCTTCTTCATCGCCTGATTTCCTTGTTGATGATGATGAAGAAGTGGAATCAATCAAAGTTAATGTGAATGAAGTGGAAGACAAAGTGTTTTGGGAAATCTGTATTGCCGTGGGCTATCCATTATAAAACGTTATACATAGTCGTGCAATTACAACTATTTTTTTTATGACCATTCACGTGGTTAATATAAAAAGATAGTTATTTTTGCTAATGTGACGTTATGTGATTGAATATACATGTAAAATGATTTTACACTCAGAGTCTATCAAAAAAAAATTCTTAGTTAAATACTTAAATCATTCCTAACGTTTTGTAAATATAAGTGATCATGTTATATACAGAGACCAAAGCATAGCCCATGTTATTAATTTACCTTTTTTCCTTGTTTCAGGTATGTATTCACCATTATTATTTGTCTCATTTTCGTTTTTCAGATCAATCTTTTTCAATTAAGAATGTATTATTATATATCATATACATGTTGTATAATAATTGCTGTTTATTAATATTGTTTAGGAATTATTGCATTTGGTTCTCCAAGCTTGACTCAGGAAAATATCTCTACTCTCTGATCTCTTCATCTTTTGTTCTACAATTAACTAAATTAACATCAATTCACTACCTTAAAGATTTGTGATAAAATAATACAGAGGTTTTTTAGATTAGAACTAAAAACAAAAACCTTTAAAGAAAGCAGTATTTCTTTTCTATTTTCTATTTTCTCAACTTTTTTTTCAACATCCCTATAGTTAAACAAATTTGCATTGATTTTTTTTTCATTTTGTTGGGCCTTGTTGGGCCGAGGAATTTAAAATTGGTTTACAAAAAATGGCGTTTTGCAGTTATAACTTGCAGTTATAACTTATGTGGTAGAGAAATACACAGTGGGCCTGGCCCATTATGAAATATCAGAAGTTATATATATATATATATATAAAAGATATTGTATCCATTGGAGTACTTAGAATTGGGAGTTGTCCAATCTACCGACAAAAAAAAAGATATTGTATCTAGACAAAAAAAAAAAACATTGAATCGTCCAAAAAAAAGAAGATATTGTATTATTAATTTATTATCAAGAAAAGAAAAAGAAATACCAGAAAAAATAATCAAGAAAAGAAAAAGATATTGTATTATTGTATATACTCTGCAATAAAAAAAATGTAAATGTAATAGAAAAACCAAGTTGAGGAATAAAGGTCTTACGGGTTATGATGAACACATTTAGCTTTTCTATGAAGCAAAAGCAAAACGTTTTACATTGGCGAAACCATGTATGAAAATTGACAAATTGGAAGCAACTTGGAAGCATCACAGGGAGAAAGTCCTGCCTATGATGTGACAATATTCCATGAAAAGAAAAACCTCTTTTTTATTATTATTATTTTTTTAAAGTTACCAAAGTAAGATTGCATAAAGCAAACAAATCAAACTCACAAGTAGGAGTGAAAAAAAAAATCTGTTAACACATAATTATATATATAAATAATTTTTTATTATTAATAAAATTATAAAATATTTTAAATTTATTATATTTAATTATAAATATTTTTATATATTTTAAATATGATATATTAAATATGATATATTACATACAAATATTTTATTAAAAAATAATTTTTTAATAATATTTTTATTTTTATAAAAAAAATTAGCAAGTCTTTTAACAGATTTTAGGTCAGGTCAAGTTGAATAATAGACTAAATTTTGTACTTTAAAAAAAATTTATAACTGAGTCAGATTCAAGCCAATTAGCTATATAATAAGTCATGTCTATTAAAAATAAAGTCTAATCTGACCTGACTTGTTTCTACTTCTATTCACAAGTTAACTTAATTCACCATTTAATTAACAAAAAAAACCTTATTTTTCACTTTCATTTTAAACAATCAAATATTTAAAAAATAATAAAAAAATTAATCTACAATAATCTAAAAAGTATTTTATTTTATATTTCTTATTTTATATTTTTAATTATTATTGAAATAATTGAATAATATTAAATATATAAATATATACAATATTAAGTTAAATAAAATAATGTTAAGTTATTATTTTTCTAATATTATTAATTTAAGAGTTAGAGAGAAATAAATTATTTTAACCGGTTTGATACTTATTTTTTGTGAACATATTTTTTTCCTAAAAAAATAGTAAATGAAATGATTTAACATTTAACAATATAAGTTAGAAAAAAATTCAAATGTACTGTTATATTGGTATTTTAATAATTTTTGACGGTTCATTTTAATAACAAAAAATATATATAATATATATAAGTAAGATCAACTATTAAAAATTCCTGATACACTACACTAGTATGACAGTACATTTGAAAATCTTCTTATAAGTTATACACTTGTTTAAAGAGAGATGACCACATTGAAAAATCCATATTTGAGTGAAAGGGACCGTACATTACAATATACAGTGAGTGAGTGACACACTCACTCGTGTAGTATACGGTACAACTACCTCTATCTGTATTCTGAAGCTTCATTATTTATTTATATAATTATATTAAATATTCATATATTATTATTATACTATTGTTTTAAACAACAACATTCATTAATTAATGACAATGTTGTGCGTGTTAAAAAAAAGAAAAAGAAAAAAGATAAATCATACCTCAATTGCTTCTTACACAACGACCGTGGTCTTCTTCAGATTACTTTTTGCTTACTAAATTATCTCTGTTGGATTTTATTCTTTATTCTTCGGTTTTTTTTTTTTCCTGTTTATTTTTTTTATTTTTTATTTTTTTGTGGGTATTTCAAAGTTCCAACTTTTATTGTGAGATCTTTGGTGCTGCCTATAATGCAAGCAGCTCAAGCAGCAGCCACTGATGAAGTCTCTGAGATTTCACCCCAGGTTTCTATTCTCATGATTCATCTCTAAATCTGTGTAAAATTCTATGCTTTTAAACTTTATAAATTTATCACTTGATCTTGAGATGTGTGTGTGTCAGTGTGTGTATTTTGATTGAATTGAAGTTAAGCCGTTACGGCGTTTCTCAATTTGAGCATATTCTGTGCCTACTTAAGCCTAGGTTTTTATTTGTTTCCTGAATTGTGCATGATTGGAATGTAGTTTTGATTGTTGTTCATATGCCTTTTAATTGTAACTGCTTCTGGAGGTCCTTGAATTTGAGATATGAGTTCTAGCTGACAATGTAGTTTGTGAAGAATTTTGGAAGATGTCAATTTTCTTCTTAACTTTATTAGATTGTATCTTGTTGTTTTTTGCTCTATAAGTCACCACTAAGGAATTTATTGATTTTGTTCATGTGAGTTTCGACATTGATGGTTTATTCAACTTCCGGATCCAGATCCTCTCTGTGAAACAAGTTAATTTCTGAAAACAATTTGAGGATTATCATTCTATTTTTGTTGGCATGCTATCTCTTGAAGTGCTTGCATTTTAGTTATTGCATTTGTTGTTATATTATCTGTGGTGCTTTGGCATATTATGCCAAATTGTTGGGACTAAATTGCTTGAAATTGTCCCTGTTACTTGCAGATTAACCATTGTTCGAACAAAGAAGTTTCAGATAATAGACCAAGTGGGAAACGTCCTGATATTTCACTTCAAGTTCCACCTAGACCTGTAGGGTTCGGCAGTGGAAGGGCTTTGGACCATTCTCAAAGTTTCTCCAAAGGGATATCATCATCAAGAGGTTTTTTGCGGGCATTGAGCTTGAAAAGAAAAGCTAATGTAACAGATGGCGAAAGAAGCTGCCTCCTTAATTCAGACTCGAAGACATCTGCGGACAGTTCTAATATGGATTCGATATCCGACGCTGCATGGAAAAGATGCACTTCTCTTCCTGTTACTCCTGCATCAAATCTGTCTCCTTCGGTTTCAACACCTGTTTCTGCAAGGACTTATACTGAACAGAAGCAACATGTAATGTCCTTTTATTTCATTGTGATGCATTGCTTATGGATTCTCTAAAATAAAATTAATGTGAGTTATACCTCTAACTTGGACTATGGAAAGGTTGAATTCATAGGTTAAAATTAAATCATCTGTATTCTGTAACATTACATTGTGTGAAACCTGTTATCAGAGAAAAGAAAGGAAATACTAGAATATTCAGATATGTTATTTTCAACAAGGTTTTAAAGGAATACTTGAAAGCTTACTGACTCGAACTCATGTTTAGAGCTTTCTAAAGCATATGATACAACAACAGTTGCATGAACTAAGGTTTACCCCATCTTTAGGAACTGTATTTATATTTTCAAATGGCTGTTGTTAACTTTTGTGCAGAAAGATGTTGGTCGTTCCAAGGTTTCAAGGTCCCTTTCTGTACCTGGGAGAAATGTTGTTATTGTAAGATCCATCTCCTTCTCTACCCGTAGTGAACAGGATCAGCAAGATACAAATGATGGTATGTTTCCTCTAAGGCCTCACTAAAGTCATATATACTTTATGTACTTCCAGTTTCGTAGTCCTACTTTTCTATTTTTAAATTCACAGTGAAGAAATCTAATCCATTTTCCAAGCTTTACATTTCAAGCAGAAAATGGGTTAATCAGTGTTTATTATTCCACCTAGTGTTGTGGTTCCTGTCATCATCCTTTTATGGGTTAGAAATTATCTCAACTAGAAAGAGACATGCGCATTGTGCGGATGGTAAATTAATGATAATATATAATAGATATTAAAAAGGTTATGTTTTGTGGAACTAAATTAAATATGTGTACACTAAAATTAAATTTGAAAGGTGTTTTGTTTAAAATAATTTGTAGTACAAAACATTTGGATGTTGGAGTTGTACAAAATGACATTTTTATTTGATAATTTGATTTTTGCATTTGTTTTAGTTGATGGATTTAATCTTCTTATGTGGCGCTCGTCTTCTTTTTTTTTATTGGTTATTGTTAGAATTATTGCTTTCTTCTTTCTGTCGAGGTTCTTGTGAAGACATATTCTTTATGAATTGTTGAGTTGTATGCACTTTCTATTATGTTGTTTGTTCCATCTTTGCATGTATGTTTTTTTTCCAAAGATGTGTCTTGAATTTGTATGATTTTCTTTCTTCTTAATCTCTTGATGTAGTTTTCCAATGACATCTAAAATAAAAAGAACAAAAATTTGTAGATTTTTTTTGAATAAGTTATTTTTAATAAGAATAATTGAAATAGTATAAAATAAAATTACCTGTTGGTATTATTTTTTACCTACTTTGTCAGACAATGTCTCAAGTGACGCAAATTTAAAATAGTCTTAGAAAATGTTCAAAATTGGATCTTTAATTTCTTTCACAACAATTGTGACTAAAAAGTTTGCTTTCATTATATTTTTAATAATGAATAGCATATTAAAAGAAGTATAATTTTAACGATATTAAAATACAATTATATATAAAGTATTATAAAATAATATAAAAAGTATAAAAAGCAAAAATAATTAAAGTTTTTTCGTAAATTCAATTTAAAAATATAATAAATATGTTTGTTTTGTACCTTTTCTTCTAATATAATCATTTCTAAGCAAAAAGACTCTTCTTCATTTGTAGGTATTAATGTTTTCCATAGATGAACCACGCGAACTTTGATAAACTAATTGTCTTTTTGTTTGGTGATATTGTCCAAAGAATGATGCTACATTGAGTAAGTTTGAGATGTTGTGTAGTTCAAAAATAATTTTTTTGTGCTAAATTTGATGTCATTTGAAGAAATAGTGATAAGAGACTTATACAAGTAGTTCAAATAGTATGGAATTTGAATATTTGTAACGTAAAATTTATTATGATTAATAATATTATTATTACATTCGTAATATGAATGTTTATTATATTTAATGAGTTATTTATAGAAATTAATAAATTAATTATTATTTGGCAAAAATTGAGTGGTTGATTCTAATATTTTGCCAAATAAGCAATATTGCTGACATGGCATTAGTAGAAGAAAAAGATGTTTTAAAAGTAATGTGGGTAAACTTATGTATCTACTTTTATATATTAAAAATAGATAGATTGGTTGCCAGTGTTTGAAAATGTTGTATGTTGATAATAGACAAAATGACAGCCACTTTTATGAGTACGAGTCTATCACACTGCTGGGATATTTTACTTGGTTCCTAAGTTGTTGTCTCGTTAGTAACATTTTAGTTAGAGTGCCAATTTTTAGCTTATTGTCACTTTAAATCTTCTACAAAATAGTTTAACACACTAAGACCATTTTTATTGGTCAATCAGATCAGATAACTCCCGTGCCACCAGAAGGTGCTGATGATGAAGAAATTCCTGAAGAGGAAGCAGTGTGCAGGATATGTCTTGATGTCTGCGATGAAAGAAATACCTTGAAAATGGAATGCAGTTGCAAAGGTGACCTGAGATTGGTGCATGAAGAATGTGCAATAAAATGGTTTAGCACAAAGGGAAATAAGAAATGTGAAGTATGTGGGCACGAGGTTCAGAATTTACCCGTAACTTTGCTTCGTGTTTCCAGCTCTATTCAACGGCAAAATAGACAAGTGCAGGGTCAACTAAACTCAAGTTCAGAGTCAATAAAGTAATCTGAAAATCTATGCTCTCAAATTAAGTTATCTGTTATTTCTGTTCTTATAAATGGCAACCTTAGACATTACCCGTTTTAGGTTTCCTTGTTTTCTGCAAGTTTTTCAAATCCCATATACCATGGGTTCAGTTTTAGATATATAATGAATCTTAAACTTTCTCCTAGAATTTAATCGTGGAGGGGAGCTGGTCTTTGGCCCGGGCATAGTCCATTCTTCAAGCCCAAAGGGCTCTTGCATTAGGGTGAATTGGTCCTTGAGAGTTACTTATTCTCAGAGTTGATTTTTGTATGTCTTGAAATAATATTTTCAATCATAATTAATATTGCTGCTAAGATAGTTCAGTTTGGAAACTCATTCGGGATAAATTTGAGTTATGTGCATTCCCAAACATTTAATCATTCAAATATTCCAGTTCTAGTCTTTTCCAAATAAGTTACTTAAATTTATTAATATTATTATTATTTGCTTGACCCTTGATTTCCATTTTTCAGTGCCTGGCAAGACTTTGTGGTGCTCGTCCTGATAAGCACAATATGCTACTTTTTCTTCATTGAACAGCTACTGGTATGCCTACATCTTTTAAGAGAATACTATAAGTGAACTTCTAACCCCTTAGATAGAGTCCAGAATACATTATGTTCATAGTCTAGTAAATATATATGTGTATTTTATTTGATTCTATGTTCCTTTTTGTAGCTTCCTGAGTTGAAGACTCAAGCCATCATAATAGCAGCACCATTTGCCTTTACATTGGGCCTCCTGGCATCTATTTTTGCAGTCATCCTTGGTAAAAACTCAGATCTTCAGACTGAAATTGGTTTATTGTTGAACGTTAATTTAATTTTACCTGTGTTATGTGCAGCAATTAGAGAGTATATATGGACATATGCTGCTCTTGAGTTCGCTCTTGTGGCTATAACCGTGCATCTGTTTTATACCATGGTGAGTTAGAATGTTCATATTTTTGGTAATAATTTCCTAGTAATATTGGCTGGATTGACAAATGAAATGCCTACTAATGGCTAAAACTCTTGCCTTGCTATATTTCTTGGGTTGCAGTAATGAAAGTGTTATATTTTGTAGAAAAGACTGCATTTATTTGTATTTAGTTATCCTATGGTCTCTAATGGTGCATGCTTGTCTTTTAAAATAATGTAGTTACAGTACTGTTTAAGACAAGGGCAAAAGAGGGGGGAAGAAATTGTAAAAGCCTTTGCTTTGGTGCCAAAATGGGATGAAGAGATTTGTTGAATGCATAATGCATATAGATGATAGAATAGCAAGTGATGTTTTCTGATTTATAACCTGTATACATTTTGCATGTAAGAAGTTACAACATTATGTTTAGGTAAAATTTTTAACTTTTACAGTGTACCTATGATGTGCTAAATAAAGCTTTGTGACCTTTTGTTGCAGTTGCATTTGAAGGCCATCTATGCAATACTACTTTCATCAGTTTTGGGTTTTGGAATTGCTATGAGCCTCAACTATTTATATATCCAATATGTTACTTGGAGACTTCAGGTCTCTCATAGTGATAACCTTCCAGTTTGAATCTCCTAAGAAGTGAATCAGCTTCATGGATTTTCTATGTACCTAAATGACATGATGACCTTCAAGATTTTATTTTAAACTTTTGTTGTAGTAGTATTATTACCTGTTGGACCTTTACCATATGATATATTTGTTGCTAAATAAATCTCATGAAGTGTATATTCAGGAAAGTAAGAGAATCAAAATGTTAACTTGTTTCTAACTCAAGGTTATCAAACTCTAGAATTTGGCTAAACTAGATTTAGATCCGCACAATATGTGAAAAACTAATATTATAAACTTTTTGTATAAATTATTTTAGATAACTAAAATGATAATAGAGGAATTTTGAATAATAGAATAATATTTTAATAATTAGCATCAATAATTAATTAATAAATAGAATTAATTAGTTATAAAATAATCTACATAGCTGTTAAAACAAATATAATAAGTTTTATAGTATATTACACTGATAATATTTTATATATATATATTGAAGTATTTGCTTAAGTAATATTTTTAACTCTTAAAATAAAACATTATATCATAGTAAATTTTGTAGTATAATAAAAATTAATTCTATCAATCTATATATATGTGTATAAAAGTATTTGTTTAAGTACAATTTTTAATACATAGGATAGTATTTTAATAAATAGAATTAATTAATGATAAATAAATAATATGACATTTTTTTCTTAGAAAATAAACTAATAATGGTATTAAATTTATTATTAATTAGGAGATAATACTAGATAATGTCATTAAATGAGAAAGGGTAATAAAAAAATTAATTTAAAATTCTATAAAATTATAACTGACAAAAAAACTTGTGTCACAATAGAATAAGTAGAAGAAATATCATTTTTTATTTACAAGAAAATATAGGTATCAACTTTTATATAGATAGATAGATAGATTTGTGGAGTTTAGGAAAATTTGAATCATCAAATTCAACTTGTAACCTTGATTTAAGGAAGGGATCTAAACACAACAATTTACAAGTTAATTTGATGGTATTGATATGTCAGAGTGGGTTGGATGCAACTATAAAAGTTTAGAAAAGCAAATCTAGCTACATGTTTTCTTCAATTTCCCCCCAGTTCTTTTTCAGAAATAAATAATAACTTTGAAGTACCTAATTCAACATAAATATAACGATCTTAACAAGTATGTGCCACTTTTACAATAACTAATAAACTTTAATCAACTTAGACATGTTTAAAGTACATTGGAATATATTTCCTTCATGACAGCAAAATGCTTATCTTGCAGAGAAAGAAATGGAAGTTTTTCTGTTATAGCAGAAACAAATGGACTAAAGCAAGTTGATAATATATGAAATTCAGGAAAGACATGCATTGCTTTTGATATTATGCAGGAATATGTACTGTAAATGTCCACTGTATTAATATAAAACCTTATTTCTTATCATGCTTCCACTTCTTCTTTACTTGTTCAGTTTATATTCTCACCAAATTTTTGGGACTAGTTGAATTCCATGTGCTTTAATTGCAATATATAGTGTCTTTGCTTCCTCCTGGATGCTAACTTAGAAATCATTATTTAACAAATAGGAAAATCAATATTATAATAATAAGCAAAGGGACTGCATGTATATATGTAACTTTAACATAACCTTTGTTAAGCTTGTTGATATTGATAATATACTACAACTTAGAGGGACATAGATAGGTTATTTTGACACCAGAAAAAATGGAGCAGAATTCTGAGGTTGAAAATTTGTTTCGTTATGCCACTAAGGGTCAGATTAGAGAGGTCTTAGAGGTTTATGAGAAGAACCAATTGACATTAGAAGCAAAGATAACAAGAGCAGAAGATACAGTGTTACACATTGCTGTTTATGTAGGCCAAACCAATTTTGTGACAACCCTTTTGGATAATATCACAGAAGAAGTGTGTCTTGCAATCTTAAAGTTGCAGAACTCAAAGGGAAACACTCCTCTGCATCTTGCAGCTGAGCTTGGAAATATGGAAACTTGCTACAATATAGCTAGAAGGGACCCTAAACTCATTTCTTGGCGCAACTTCCAAGGCGAGACGCCGCTCTTCTTGGCAGCGATTCATGGTAAGAAGGATGCATTCTTTTGTCTCTATGGCCACCAACAAAACAAAGATGACTACTCACTTTGCAGAAAGAACAATGGAAATACCATTCTTCATTGCACCATCTCAAGTGAATATTTTGGTTAGTGTCTCATGCATTGTCATCAATTTTGTCATGTTTGATCATATTAACTATTGTTAGTTATGCATACTCATTTTGATTTTATTAATCAACATACTAAAATTAAATATCATTTATGTATTCATTTGGTTACCTAACTTTTTGGTACTCCAAAATCTAGATACATTTTTGTTAATTATATCACAGCTAACACTTGTATAACTAAGATCCAAACTTGATCCACACTTGTTAAATGGTGATCCACATTATCGAACTCTCGAGTTAACTCGTAAATGCTCAAGTCAAGTTTGATAACATTGGATATACCGATATCAACTAGTATATTATTTATACACATCATGTTAAAAACATTTCATGATCATATCTAGCACTTGTATTTGATTGAATATATTTAAAGTTTTGATGAATTTGACAGGATTGGCACTTAAAATAATTGACTTGTACCCAAACCTTGCGGATTCTGTAAACCAGGATGGATGGTCACCTCTGCATATCCTTGCCATGAAGCCTAATTGTTTCAAAAGCAGCACCAGGATGGAGTTTTTAGATCGCTTTGTCTATAATTGTGAGAACACTTACGTTCTTACACACTTCTATACTATTTTGTTTCTTTATCAAAACTAACATGATTTTAAGAATCTTAAGCATTTCTTTTCTACTTTTAAAATTCTTAATGGCTTTAATATTCCATATTTAAAATGAATTTTTTCACATAATGTTTAGACCTTATTTGTTCCATATTTACATATATAATAAATTAGAAATAAAAATATAGAAGATTAAATTTAAATGTACGTCTGATGTGAATTTCTTTGATTAAATTCATCAATAGAATAATTAAAATCTACCATTGTTAAGGCTGTGTTTGTTTCTAAGAACAGGACAAAACAAGACACTGAGAATAAGACATAAAAAACAAAGACATAAAATTTTATGTTCTTGCATCCTATTTTGGTAATAAATTAGAACAAATTATAAAAATCTAATTTATTCTCATTTTTTTCATTCAAAAAATTTGAGACGAAAAATATAATAATAAAAAATATAATTATAAAAAATTAACAAGAATAATAAAAGAAAAACTAAAAAATAAGTTATGTCCCTTATTAATATTTTCGTGTCCTTCCTATTACGATGGACACAAAATACACTAATAAGTATTCCTAAACACATTGTCTCTGTAAACAAACGCAGCCTAACATACAAGTTCTCCTATTTGTCTACAAGTAAATTTTCTAGCCATAACATGGATTACCTACCTTTATTCTAATCATAGTAACTTGAGTGAGACCCACTCAATGTTCGAAAAAATAAATCAATTATACTATATAGTATATTTTAATAAGTGTTTTACTATTTAGAGATTGATTAGATAATATATAAACTAATATTAAATTTGAAGTGTTTTATATTAAAAATATTTTACAGAATATTTATTTGACAATTTGTATATAATTTTGTATAATTATTCAACTAAAATATTATACAAATTATAGTTCATTGTTTTAGGGATTTGAATTCATTTATATTTTTATATCAGAATTATACAAAACTACATCTTTTCATTCTTTAGTTTGTAAATAATTAAAAAAAAAGTTAGAAAAAAAATGAACGAGAATGAAAACATAAAAAAGTAATATAAAATTATGAAATTTAGTTTTCCTCTCTAATAAACCGCGATGCTGTCAGGTTTGATTGTTGATGATGTCAGCGAGGAAGCAAATGAAATACATAACAATCGGAGAGATCAGCAGAAAACTAAGTATCCAATGAACTACAAGACATGCATGAGCTTTGTGTCTTTGTTTATGCGTGCAGCTAAAGCTCTGAGTGAGTTAATCAACCATGTCTAGTATATGCATATGCCAAGTTTAACTGTACTAATTTGTCAATTTACACTATGACACAGCCTTTGGAAAACATAGTCATAAAGCTGAAACTGATGATGAAGAGAATTTCTCAAGAAAATCCTACATCAGATATGGTATTGATTACAGCAAATTTAATCTTTAACTAATCACAGTTTTTGTGGCTTGCATGTTAAATGTTACAGTTGCAGCTGGTTCAACTTTAGGTGTTTTTTTTTTTGGGCATTTTACACTCATTTCCTAACATCTAGTGTGTGTATACACATGCAGAGAAAGAGATGACAAAGAAAGAAACGAAATATAACCGGTTTCCACCAAATTGGGAAATCATTATCCGGATTCTAACAGTTACAATAAAGGCATTGCTACTTATCTGTGGTGTAGGTAATATATATATATCCACAAGTACTAGAGTTCTCATAAGTTGTTTCACAAGAAATTAAGAAAAAGAAAACAAGTTGCTACCCCTTTTTTCACTGAGTGGCAAATTGCAGGATCATCTTGGATAGACAAAATCCAAAGGAGGAAGGCGAGGCACATGTGGGCAAAACAAGTGATGAATGAACTGATTCAGCGCGCTTCATTATACAAGTACACATATAATGGAGGAACTCCTCAGGGAAAAGGGAAAACAGATAGTGGTATGCAGAATGGAATTTATGCAGAAAGGAGAACAGATTCACCTATATTGATTGCAGCAAAAATGGGAATAACTGAGATGGTTGAGAAGATCTTGGATATATTTCCAGTGGCTATACAGGATGTGGATTCCGATAACAAGAATGTTGTTCTTTTGGCTATAGAGAATCGGCAGCCCCATGTGTATAATATGTTGAATAAGTCTGACATAACCAAGGAGAGCGCATTTCGCCAAGTAGACAGCCAGGGTAACAGTGCATTGCACCTTGCTGCTACATATAGAAGCCATAAGCCTTGGCGTGTCCCTGGTGCTGCAATGCAAATGCAGTGGGAATATAAATGGTATAAGGTAATGCAAATTAGAATGTTGCTGGTCAGATAATATTATGTTTCATTGGCAAATAATAGTTTTAACAACAATTCAAAGTTGCATTGAAACAATGACTCATGATCCTTGTGGCTTTTGCAGCTTGTTAAGAACTCCATGCCTCCAAATTTCTATGAACGCTACAATAGGAAGGGGCAAACAGCAAAGCAAGTCTTTGTTAGTACACATGGGCAACTTGTGAAAGAAGGTGGTAAATGGCTCACCAAAACTGCAGAATCATGCTCAGTGGTTGCAGCACTTGTTGCAACTGTGGCATTCACAACCTCAACAGCTATACCAGGTGGTCCTGATCAAAACACTGGTATACCACTTCTAAGGGGTAGACCTGCATTCCACGTCTTTGCTGTAGCATCACTCATTGCACTCTGTTCCTCTGTCACATCCCTTGTTTTGTTTCTCTCAGTACTCACATCTCGGTTCCAAGAGAAGGATTTTGTTGTTGACTTGCCAAGAAAGCTTCTTGTGGGGCTGACAACACTCTTCGCATCGATAGCATCGGTGTTGATCTCATTCTGTGCAGGGCATTACTTCATCATTGAAGATGAACTGAAATATGCAGTTTTCCCCATATATGCTGCAACTTGTTTGCCTGTGTCATTTTTCGCACTAGTCCAACTCCCACTTTACATTGATCTGGCTTTGGCTATGCTTCGGAAGGTTCCTCAGCGCAGCTATAAGGTGTTGCCTAACTACTTACCTGACCATCATCATTAGCTAAAGATATTTATTTACTTTGTAATTTGATAAATGCTGAACAATAAACTATAGCTACTAGATAGGGTCCAGATCAGGAACTTCTGCTGTTAGATAGAGTTTAAGATGAACTGCAATGGATTTTCTTTAACTAAAAACAATACTAGTAATTCAATATACTAGTACATCTCATCGTGCATACACAACCCAGGTCCATGGTTACCACTGACATCGTCCGTTATGAGCATCACACAAAATTACAGCAGCAGGATGAAATATAAAGGGGCAACATCTATCCTACATAAAAAAAATGTTTGGAAAATAGTTACAAGACCTAAATTCTATACATGATCATAACAAAAATTAAGTTAAAAAGTTAAGTGCACTTTGTAACAGGAAGAAATGTTCTGTCATCTTTTCTCAGCCATATGCTGGAACGGGTTTTCTTCACCTGCTCTGCAAAGAGACAATGCCTGCAACCAAAAAGTGCATAAGAGGAATGAATTAATGAAATGCCATTTACAGGGACACATAATAATCATAAGACCCATCATATAGGGAACGTAATTTGTAGCAGTACATTAGTCATCAGAAGCAGAAAACATTTCTCCCACTAGAGAGATTTAAGTTGAATATACAAGAGCGGAAGAAACAAAAATCCAACCTTTCATAATCTAACTTCTGAATAACTATGCCATTCAACAATAGTTCTGAACTGTACACCATTACCCCTGCATGTGCAGAACATGTTATTTTTTATTTTGGCTTTTAGGCAGATTATAATTTTTTGAAGGTAATTGAGACAGATTCTAACCCTTTTCAAGAAAAGGCACACAAGAGGCATAATCTTCTTCACAGGATAGGATCAGTAGATCATCTAAGATTTTATTTTCCTTCAAAACAGATCTGCTGATCCTCTCCATTACCTACAAGAATTACAAGAAAAAGATATTAAGATGAATCAAGCCAAAGGTTGCAGTCAAAACATGGACTAGTTGAATTGCATGCATAGAAATGTCAACATATATTTCAGAAAAGAGGGTGGGGAAGAGGGAATAACCCACCAATTTCATGGTTAAAAATCATCAATGTACTCCAATAAGTATTAATAATAAAATGAAAAATTACAATTAAGTTATCAAGTAATTTCTTTGCCAGTGAGATAGAAACAAAAGAAAATTCACGGCAACAAGGAACTATCCAAATTCTAAAGACATTTTTTATCCCCTGACGACTTAGGGGTATAAACAAGGTAAATGCTTAAAGAGAGAGATTCATACCTGGCCCTGAACTGCCCCCACTAAAGTTGAAATAATCTCTTTACTAGGTTTAGTATTTGGGGTGATCAATACTCTTCGACCCTGCAGAAAGTAATGGTCATTTAGCAGGGGGAACAAGCCAAAAACTGCCTGTTTGTTTTTTAAATCTGATTAATTAAGCTTTTGTGTCTAGTGGGATAAGACTTTCTTGTTGTTGTTGTGCCTCCAAGTCTTCTGAAAGTTCAACTATGATTCACTTAATTTTGAAGTAATTATTTTAACCCATAAGCAATTTGTTTATATGGTTCAGTTACAAGGAATTAAGTCCCTTGTCAACCAGCAATAGGGGAACCTATACCTTTGCGGATGTGACACAAGCTTATTTATCAGAGTTGGCTTTTAATTTAATGACATGCCCTTGTTTGCAGGCAATGCTTTTATGCAGACAATGCAGCACAATGCCATGTCACAAATGATTGTCACACGAACAACTAAACAGGGGACTTTAACACTATCAAGTTGAAAACTATCGGGTCATGGCTATTGCAAGTAGAACTTGAAGGAAAAAATTGCTAGAGTTGTTCTAACATACACAAGTGCAGATGCATGCATGCCCACATACATAACCAACAGATATTTGTACAAAACAGTTAGAATAATAAGCTTGCTCAAATCTTAACTAGTGAACCACATGCATGAATTAATGGTTAAAAGACTTAATTGGTTCCATAGATTCATTCACCTCTAGAAGTGGATGCCGGGATGCACGGGCAAGTGACACTGGCATGCTGAAACCAAACTCCTTTTCCTTTTTTGCGTCCCTTAATATGTAATTTTTCTCATCAATAAAACAACTAGCTTGTCCGCAGCTCTCAATCCATAAGTGTGTGACCACTGGTTTGCCAAATGCAATAGCTTCTAACATATTCCTTGTACGTACAAATTGATCAGCTATGAAATGTGTTGCGTCTGCAATGGAGGATGCTACAGAAACGCTGAGTCGTGCTAAAATCTGTAATAAGTCCATAAACAAAATTAAACTAAAACCCGACTATGTTTCAGTAACACTGACAGTATCGAAGGTAAGACATCATTACCTTCTTCTGATGCTTAATAATATCTTCGTTTAAGTGGTTGCTGTACAGAATTCGAACATCAGTCATATCCCTCCTCTTCCTTGAATCTTTAGACGGAGTTGTTAATTCCGGGCTAACGGGACTCAAGTTACGGAGTTCTCTTTGGAGCTCCTTACGGAAAACTTTGTGAAGGCATGACCTTGAAAGATTTCCATTGCAAGATTGCTTGTAATAATCATCTCCCATACAAACAGGTGAAGCATCATTCATTGGTGTCTTACAATTAGCTGGCGTTGTCGCAGAAGCCAAGTCAGAGGATTTGTGACAATCTTCTGGCGACTCATCTGAATTGGTGACTTCAAAATTATTGCTAGACAACCGGACAGCTGCAATATTCTTTCCATACGATTTCAGATTTTCATCCTTCTCAGCTATAACATTACAATCAATAGGACTCCTAGAATGAATACTTGATTGTTTATTTCCAGCACTAGATTTTCCTTTGGGCGGCACAGATGATTTAGATGAATCTACTAAATTCTCAGATCCTTTATCATGATCAGAATACTTCCTAATCCTAAGTGATCTCCTTCTTCTAGGACAATCTAACGCATCCATTTCAATCTCATTGCTAATGCCTGCAGTACTTGCTTTTGGAGTAGAATTAGGATCCAGTGATTCATCTGCATGGAGGACAGTCCCATTAGTCTTCTCAAGGGAACCAATCCTACCACTAAATTGATTTACCGTTAAAGACTGTCTAGTTCTACGAGCGATTGGTGTACAATGATAAACCTCATCCTGTAAGTGCTTTTCATTAACTCTACTCCTTCCACTTGCTGTGTCATTGCTATCATGAATCTTTAATTCACCATGATCAAGTATTTTCAAAGCACCTGTTGATTTTCTTTGATCAACCATTGGAGACAAAACTCCTCTTCTTCCATTCTCATTAGCACCTGAGGTTTGTATGGCTTCTGCATTTAGCTTAGTCATCTTTGATCTTGTAACAATATTGCCCTTTTTGCACTGTCCGACTTCTGTACATTTCTTTGATAAACTTGAAGTTTGCAAATCTGACTTAACTTCAGCTTTCCTTTTCTTGTCAAACTGCCTTGAACTATCCCTAGATCCAACAGGATTGTGTTGACCTTTTGAACTGCTTCTAGTATTACAAATAGTATCATTAGCAAGAGATTCAGCACCACATAAAGATTCCATAGCCTCAGCAGCCATTTGAGTATCAAGACCTACATCCATCGTTTCTTGTACATCTGCATTAGCCTTGGGTTCCATCTCTCCTCTAGAACAATAGGCATCAAGCTGTTCACCCAACTCCTTAGCAAGGTTCCTTGTTATTCTTCTTGTTGCTTCCTCTACATTATTATCCCATACTCTCTGATTATGCCTCCCTAACCTTGAATCAGAGTGAACTGCACGAGTTTTCCTACTAGGGATATTTAACTTTTCCTCAGCATCTTTATCATTATTTGGCCTGCAGAATTTGGTCTTCTGGGATACTGGCAAAGATTTTGATCCACGAGTTTCACAATAAAAGAAGTCCTCCTTTCTTCTAAGGTATATGTCTCCCCCACCTTCATCCTCACGGCTATCATCCCAGTCAAAGACTGCAGCTTTTGCATCTTTGCCCCTATCAGTAACTCTCTTGGCCAAATTTTGTTGCCCTTTTCCATTGGCCACTGACTTTGATTTTTCCTCCACATTCTTAGCACAGTTAGCGGAAAGAGGCGTGGTGGTTGTTATTCTTGTAGTATTTTTAACACGGTTAGTATCTTGATCAAACTCCATGATATTATCGTGGAGAAACCTATCTACAAAATCAAGAGCATTAAGCTGCGACAACTCTCCAGGTTCTTGAGAGTTGACATAGCTTAACCCATCATGGCAGATAGGCAACTCATCCACTCCATCAAAATCATTGCTTTCAAGAGAAGGTTCATTAGTTTCAATGGGCAAAGCATCATTGAAAAGTTTCCTCACTGCTGAGCTAGCAACCTTGTCTGCATTTTTGTTCTTCTGTCCCTCTATCTCCATGCTGTATTTTGCACCACTGCATTCCCGATTAACTTCTTCAACTTTCCCATAACATCTGGGAAAGGATTCATCATTATCCTTTACAACCATATGCTCTTGACAAGACTGGCTATTGCCCATGTCAGAACTGGTCCCATTTGAAGTTTTTTTCGAAGCCACATTGCGAGCAGCTAAAGCAGCTTTCCTTAAAGATTCAACACGCAGATAAGTAAATCGTGGTGGCTTCAAACCTGTAATAAATAAAATAAACTTTACCAACGCAACCAAAAGAACAGTGACATTAAATTTATATACAAAACAGTGTAGAACAGGAGAAACAATGATACACCACACTTGTATACAACAAACAGCTGCCAATGAGGTTTCAGCTCAAAAAGGCATCAGCACCAAGACTCTAAGATCAGATTTGCGACAGTGATATCATATGCCTAATAATCCATCAAATGCCCCAAATATACACCAATGTTAATGTACCTAAAAGAAAAGTTCAAGGGGTTCACCTGAGCTGTTGAGTTCATTTTCAATAGAATCAATATTCCCAAACGATTTCTCATCAGAGAATCTTTCATGCTCTCCCTCCTGCTTGTTATACGCAGATTGACGATCACCACCGTCGGAGACATCCGCATCATCATCCACACCCTCTAAAACCTGAGTTCCATCTAAGCCTTCGACTTCACCTTCACCACCACTTTCAAATCCAACATCCCCTTCTTCATTCAGCAACTGTGTGCAGTCATCAACAAGAGCAGCACCGTCAAAATCATCCAACGGCTGAGTCTCACCTGCGAAATCCAACACCTGAGTCTCGCCTGCGAGGTTCATCGGCTCAGCTTCCATATTATCATCATCGCAATCATCAAAAGGCTCTGTGTCTTCAAAGTAGCGCGATTCATCATCACCTGAACACAGTAAAAATAAATCCCCAAAAATTGTCAAATTTAAACTTTTATTAAAAACAAAAAAAAACATAAATAAAACATTATATGGGAAAAAATGCGGTTAATGTAAACCAACAAATAGAGAAAAGAGTGAGCTTGAAGAGAGTAATGGAAGAAGTGAAGACGGAAAAAGAGAACCCACAAGAGGGAGAGTGAGGAATGTCGAGTGGCTGAGTATCAAGGAAGTCGAATTCTTCATGAATCGAAGTGTCTCTGCTGTATGTGTTGTTGTTCTTGTTCTTGTCTTCCCTAGAAGAAGCCATTGCTGCAAAATCTCTATTCAAATTAGGGCACAAAATGGTTCATCATCATCGAAAGAGAAGTGGAGCGCCAAGAATAAGGGTTCTGTGCCAAATTTTTTGGAGGGAAAAAATTGGCGGTTAGCTGATTAAATTAAAATTTTAATTGACGTAAGAATAAAGAAAGGGCATTTGGTCTAGTGGTATGATTCTCGCTTAGGGTGCGAGAGGTCCCGAGTTCAATTCTCGGAATGCCCCAATTCTAGTTTTCTCCTTTTTTATAAATTGATTGTGGTTATGGGCCGGTCTGTACATTGAATTAGGCAATGTATCGGTGAGAACATTCAAGGACTTCTCCCATAGTTTAAAATAGAAATTACTTAAATCAAATTAATAATTAATTAGATTTATTTAAATTTTTAACTTTGAATACTTTAAAATAGTTAGTAACATGTTATAAAACACACTGTGACCATACGCAGTTCTCACCACCACCGAAAAGAGTTGCAATCCAAGCTGATCGACGAAACTGCAATTGCCGCCAAGCCGTAACCCTCGCAAATGTTGCTGACTCGCGTCTCCTTTGCAGCCGCCGCAGCTAATGTGACATTCTTCCGGCTACTATCCCGCCACCGCATCGTATTTTGGTGATCCCTTATCGTGTCTTCCTTTTCGGCACCGCACATATAGCTGGAAACATAGAGTTGGATATATTTTTGGACAGAATGAATCACAAAAATTTGGTGGGTTTATATTTTTGTTAAATTCTTTTGGAAATAGCTAATTTGTGTTAAATATAAATTTCACGCGTTTATTTTGTATTGGTGATTAAAATTTTGTTTTTATGTAAAATATTTTTTTGTAAATTTATTAGTTGTTTCTTATTAATTAAGTCGGATGTTTATTTACTATGTATGTAGATGGATGTTTTTCATTTTGATGTGAATGTTTATTTAGGTATATCGTTGATATTTTTATTGATTTGCTTCGTGTTATATACACATGTTCTGCATGTTTCTCTTGTTATGTGATTTGGATTGGATTTAATTTAATGTTGCTTGAATTCAAGTTGTGTTTGAATTATGCCATTTAGATATAAGTGATTAAGTTATAAGATTTTGTTAAAAAACATTGTGAACATGGTGCTTATTATAAACTAAAATTTTACTAACACACTTAATTTTGTTTAAGTTGGTCATTTTCTTAAAATATAAATTAATAAATTATAAAATATATATCACTATTAAATTAAGTGTCTAATAAATGAGAAAATTAATGAGTATGTTAGAACTTGTAAGTTGTGATTCAATCTAAAATAGACTACATGTTCATTTTACTAGATAGACAGATAGTTATTTTCATTTTAATTTGGATGTTTATTTGATTTGGATTGAATTTAATATAATTTTGCCTGATTTTGCAATAATAGAATCATTCAAGTTGAAAAAAAAAAACAAAGCATCCATACGTTTGTGCCTGAAAAATATCACAGTGTGTCTCATAAAGAAATTCCAATTATTCAACAAATAAAACATATCAAAGAGGTTTCTACTATTTAAAATTTTTCGACTGTTGTTTTTCTCCCTTAACAACCTTTAGTTCATTGTATCATGGTCTTCGTGCTTAGTGGTATGAATGGTGTTCTCACCTCTTTATACTTGTTTCTTGGATGGTTGCGGCGCAAAGGTTCAGTTTGGTCTTCCAACACCTTTTGCATTTGATCAACCAATGAATTTTTAGGACCCAAAACGATGTCTAACATTAATTTCAATCTGAATGACTTTAGGATATCCTATATGGTAAATTTGGTTGCGAGTGAGAGGTTAGTAGCGTCAGTCAAATGTGTATTGCACGGAACATAAATCAGGTAGATTTATAAATTATTAAGAACTAACAAAGGGTTAGATTTCACACAATCCAAACTTTACAATCTAATTTAAAAACAAACATCTATCGAGTAATAGAACAACAATACATTTTAATTAGAAAAATATAATGAATGCATACTATTAAAACTGATTTAATTAGGTAAAATCAGGAACAACTAAATTAAGTCTGAACTAATTGTTTAATTAACTCCCAAGCTACATAGAAAATTAAGTCAGACACTATTGGTATTACCTGAATAAACATTCTCTTTTTTGAATTGCAATAATCATCTACATATATGCTAAAATGAATATTCTGCTTAGAAAAACCAATCAAATCATACACAGTAACATGGTGTAAATTAGTTGAAACCACATATCCACGTATGTAAAATAGTTTAAAAGAAGAATAAACAACCACTATTTCAACAAATTCAAATAACATCTCTTTAAAAAAGAATAAACATCCAACCTGATCCCTGTCCATTTTAAATTAGGATAAGGTGACCCCTCACAAAAGAAAATTACCCAAGCTGGTCTCTATCCATCCATAAATTAACCCATTACCCCCTCCTTTGTATCCCCCGTCCATAGTTGATGAAAAAATCTGATCTAACAGTTATCGGTGCTAATATAGACGTTAGTTCAAAGTTAAGTGTCAACGTGGATTAGGAGAAATGGACATGGTTCGATTTGTCCCCCTGTCACATTCAAAAACGGCGTTGTTTTTGGGTTAAAGAGGGACCACTTTTATTTGATCCAACCTTATCCCTACTATATGGACCACCTAATTAATTCCCTATTTGGGCCAAACTTCATCTCACTATCTGAGCCATAATTCACCTCGCCTGCTGGGTCCTGACTAGCTCTCTTCTTTGGTGATATCATTTTTTTTTTCTTCAATCTCTCATTCCTTCTCTATTCCTCACTATCTTCACTGCTATTTGTATCTTCATATCCCAGAGGAGTTAACTTGTATGACTCGTCTTCAGTTGTTTCATACCCTTCACTTGAGGATGATGAGTCACTCAAACTCCTCATCCACAACGTCAAGCACACTAACCGGATGATCAAAGTAGATGTAAATTTTCATTTGTCTCCTTATTTTTACTCTTATTATTCCTCATGTCATTTATCTCAGCATCACCCCTCATTACATGTAAGCCAGTCTTTAAGTCATGTGCCATACTATCAAAACAAAACATAGTATTGTACTCTGTGTAACCCAACCCCTTCAGTAACGCTTCAAAATCAAAGAAATTCACCAAATCAATGTCTAAAGGTGGTCATTTATTCACTTTTTCATCAACATAATTCAATTTACCCTGTGAATTCCTCTTAAAATATCCTCTATGATGAAAAACAGGAACTACTTCAAACTCATCCATCTGCAAATTACTATTACTAACCAAAATTCAGTTCATGACATTTTATCTCACTATGCCAGTGATCTAAACTACTGACAAGAAACATTATTTATTTAACAAATTAGTTAAAAACTTCAAATTCTATTCACGAAAACATTTTTAAAAAAGCATAACTAGGCAAACCATTTCAACATCATTGAATACTCCAGCACCAACATGCAATTTAAGAATATAGATTGAATATTGCTAATTTTTGGGATGGTCAAATTCGTTACTAACTTGAACGGCGACAAAAGCTACCTCCACTCCACGACGTCAGTGACTCCGTCCACTGCGCAGTTAGAAGCATTGTCCGAGTCCTTCTTAGCGGCCTTGTCAGCACCAACACTAGCTACTTCCACCACTATCTGTCATTTTGCGTGAAGAAGGTTACAAGGGTTTTGGTTATTCTGTAAATACGGGTTAGGATTTGGGAGGTTATGTGGGTGAGAACGATGTTTCCTCTTTCTTTAACCCAAAAACGTTGCGATTTTTGAATGTGACAGGGGGATAAATAAATTCCTATCCATTTCTCCTGATCTACATTGGCACTTAACTTTGAAATAACGTCCAGATCAGCATCGATAACTGACAGATCAGATTTTTCTATCAAGTATCGACATGGGATACAAGGGAGGGGGCACAATGGGTTATTTTATGGACGGACAGGGACCGGCATTGGTGACTTTTTTTGTGAGGGATCGCCTTGTCCTAATTTAAAATGGACAGGGATTAGATTAAGTGTTTACTCCATTAAAAAATAAGAAACAATATCAAGTTGAGCAGTAACTTTTCAACATCAATTCAACCAAGATCAAGTTGAGTAGTAACTTTTTTATCTTTTCTTTTAAAAACTACACATCCAAAATAAGAAACATATAGTATCGCAAAAAAAATGAAACTAAGCAAATCAGCAATAGTCACATTTTTTTTTCCGGTTACAACAAATTGTTCAAACATCTACAATAATTTACCAGAAGTAAAATCCACTAATTCAAACTAAAAGTAACATCCACTAATTTATAAAATAAATATCTAGTAACTAACTGAAAATAGAATTCAAGCTAAGGAATACTCAGAAATCAAGTTCAAGCAATTGAAGAATTCAAGCAAAAGTTCAAAAGAAATGGCAGGAAGAATAGTTATCAGGGATGTCGGAGACGGCTTAGGACTAATGGCGAGACGAATCTAGTTCTACGGTGAAAGCGATGGCATGAGATGGGTTATTCCAGTGGCCGACCGTGGCTGTACTGACGTCTATTTTCAACTGCGATGACGAGGGCACGAGGCAGACAAAGAGTCAGTGGGGGGATGGAGATGATACATCCCGACGACGGCGATGAAGAGGCGGCGACGCAGTGGAGATGTGACAGCGTAGCAACGGTGGAATGCAGTTTGGTTTTTTCTGCGTTTTAGGAGGCTGCGGTAAAAAAAAAAGGTGTAGGGTTTGGTGTGGGTGAAATTGGGTTATGCAGTAGTTCAAAGGTGAAAGTGAATTTTGGATTTGGGATGTTTTGACTGAATATTGGGCTTGAAAACGCGACCCGTTGTTCTCATTGTTCACCTAGCAGGATTATTTCCTAAATGTTCTATTTGTAGGGGTGACAACATATATCCGTACCCATCCCGATCCGCAGCAGATAGGGTAGGGTGTGGGTAGGAATGAACATTGAACCAATGACCTCTCACTAAATGCAAAAGATCCATAGCCACTAAGAGAAGATTATTAATTGATAATTTAATACTTTTTTACATAAAAATCAGTTTTATTTTAAATTATCACCAAGTTATATAATAATGTTACATATTTTTGGTAACCCGCGGGTTAAGAACAGTAGAGTTAGGGTTAGGTTCTATGAAGCACAGACACTTTTTTTTATTTGACATGTCAGCATATCAGACACATTTTAGACACGACATTCTTCGACACTCGTTCGACACGCGTGTTTTCTATGTCCAACTGTCTCTTAATAAAAAATAAAAAATATTCATCGGACACATTTAAATACCTCACGTGTCGGCGTGTCCAACCTTATTCTTAACATGTATTCTTGAAATGAGTTTATTATAATTTATCTAAAAATTTTTTATATTATATGTATATAACTTTATATCTTTTAAAAATTTTAAATTCGTGTATCTCTGTGTTTTGTGTCATGTTGTATTCTTATATCTATGTCAATGCATCATAGGTTGAGATATTCTCAATCTGCAAACAAAATAGAATTAAATTTATATAAAAATCTTAATTTATACGTAGAATTAGAGTTGGATACAATTTTTATACAACTTCATTTATTATCA
>NC_029775.3:3130675-3199054 GCF_000817695.3 Arachis duranensis | reverse complement strand
AAATATTAAGGGCATTACACTATCATCAAATATTTTCATAAAATTAATGACTTTTATGATATTAAAATTTGTATTTATAAATAATAAAGTATATCATAGTCATAGTTATTTTTCTTGATTACTGATATGTCTTACAGCCCTAATTTTGTGACAGAAATGATTGGGTTGAGAAGTAAAAATTAGAGAAAATTAAATTGCTTTTCTAAAATACTAATTATTTATGGAGTATGAATATTTTTTTAATTACTTTATTTAGATGTTGGATATATTTTGGATATTTTTTTAATTTAGTGATATATTATTGTGTCTTATTAAAAAATAAGTTATATTTTATATATATACCGTGTTTTGTGTATTCACATATTCTATATTCCGTATGCGTGTCCGTGCATCATAACTAATTATGCGCCCTTGGATCAAAATTTTTCACATCAAATACCATTAGAAAATGAACCCTAGACTAATTGAATAAATATAAATTACATTTAAGGGATAAAAAAAAAAGACAGTTCAACACAGTTGGGAAGTAGAAAATAAGGCTTAGAAGAAAATAACACCGCAGTCGCATGGTTTTGCAGATTTTCTCCCTCTCTTCTTTTTGGTAGCTATACTCACTCACTTCAATTCTTCATCACACTGCAAGTTCGTTTACTATCTTCTTCTTTTTCTTCCAATATGCTTAGTTTATTTTCTTCTTCACGGTTCCCAATTCTAGGGTTTATATTAATTTTGCCCAGTCTTACTCCTTCAATATTACTTAATTTATTTTCTTCTTTTGCATTTGTTGACCTTGACTTGAATACAAGTCGGTTTCTTAGTTCATTTGTGGATTGCTTAATTTTAATGGTGACTAATTTCTGGGTCTTATTTGTTTGTTTGTTTATTACTGTTATTTATTTTGTATTGGGGACGAGGAATTTAGCTACTTTGTGTGGGATTGAGGTAGAAAGGTGTCAAATTTCACTGGAATTGTTTAATATTTTTGTTGCTTGTTTCATACATGGTTCGTTTTCTCCTAGCAAAAAGTGGATACATGTAGTGTTGACCGGAGAAGCAATATTTCTTTGGGAATCTGTTTGTTGTGCAGTTCCTCATCTTGTAGAAAATTTTGGTTGATATAATGATATTGGATCTAACTGTAGAAAATCATCTGCAGGGTCAATCTGAATGCAAGGACTGTAATCAATTAATCAATGTAGCCTGTTTGTCAGATCGCCTATCCATACCACTAACGTCGGGTTTTAAATCTGAACTTTTGATGGATTGCAATAAAGAAGAGGCCTTAAGGGCCAAGGTTCTTGCAGAACAGAAGATGCAAAGCAGGGATTTCCCAGGTGCTCGTAAATTTGCTCTCAGGGCTCAGCAGTTATTTCCTGATGTGGAGAACATTGCTCAGATGCTTGTTGTTTGTGATGTGCATTGCTCTGCAGAGCAAAAATTGTACGGTAATGAGATGAACTGGTATAAAATTCTTCAGATTGAGGTGACAGCTGATGAGGCCACAATTAAGAAACAGTACAGGAAGTTTGCTCTCCAACTTCATCCCGACAAAAACAAGTATGCTGGTGCAGAAGCAGCATTCAAGCTGATTGGGGAAGCACAACGAATCCTTTTGGATAGAGAAAAACGCTCGGAGCTTGACAGGAAGTGCAGGGTTGTAATGCACGGGCCTTCTATGGCACCTCATCATCAACAGAAGTTTCAGATGAATTATAATTCTGTAACACAAAACACTGTGAGGCCTAATTTTATGACCTTTAATCCTTGGCAGCAGCAACAACAGCCTTCTCAAACATCTCAACAGGGGATCAATGGTGACCGCGCTACCTTTTGGACTGCATGCTCATTTTGTTCGGTTAGATATGAGTATTATAGGGAAGTTTTGAATAGATCTCTTCGCTGCCAACATTGCAATAAGCCCTTTATTGCATATGATGTCGATGTTCAAGGTACAACCCCAGCAACTAATCTAAGTCAGCAAACTTTCACCCAGCGGACATATGGCCTCAATCATGGTGCCGTGAAGGTGGATTTTGGAGCTCAAGCTAATCTGCATACAAAGAAGTCCGATACAGAGTCTAGGGCAAACAAAGGCTCTACTTCTGATGTCTCCAAAAAGCCAAATGGAAAGAGGAGCAGGAAGCAGATGGTTGAATCCAGTGAAAGTTCTGATCCGTTTAGCAGTGATTCTGATGATATGTTTGCTAACGATGATGGTTTTACTGATTTGGAAAAGAATTCGGCTTCTAGAGAAGAGCATCCGCGGAGGTCTACACGGCAAAAGCATCAGGTTTCCTACAATGAGAATGCAAGTGATGACGACGATGATGAATCATTTGAGCCTTCAAGAATCAATACGGGGAATGGATCATCAAACCCTGCTAATGAAATGAATAATCAAAATGGTTTAGCCTCTGGTCTGAAAGATAATAAAAAAGGTGTAAAGCGAGACTCTGAAGAGGACTTGGTAAATAGAAATGCGAAAATTAAAGAAGTGAGGGGTGAAGAAGTAGTGGGAGATTCAAAAGTAGATGAAGCTTCAGAGAATGATGTCTATCCTGATCCAGAGTTTAGTGACTTTGACAAGGACAAGAAAGAGGATTCTTTTGCTGCTGGGCAGATTTGGGCTATTTATGATATGGCAGATGGCATGCCAAGATTTTATGCTTTGATAAAAAAAGTTATGTCTCCTGGGTTCAAGTTGCGGATAACATGGCTTGAACCAGCTCCAGATGACGATGATGAAATCAGCTGGTCGAATCAGGAATTGCCAATTGCATGTGGGAAGTATAAACTTGGTAGCAGTGACATCATTGAAGGCCATGAGACGTTCTCGCATGAGATTACTTGTGAAAAGGTTGGCCGGAGCTCTTTCAACGTGTACCCTAGAAAGGGAGAAACTTGGGCTCTTTTTAAAAACTGGGATATTAAATGGCATAAGGATGCAGAATCCCATCGGAAGTTTGATTTTGAGTTTGTGGAAATCTTGTCAAATTATGTTGAAGGTGACGGAGTATTTGTTGCATTATTGGGGAAGTTGAAAGGCTTTGTGAGTCTCTTCTTTCCTATTTTGAAGGACGGTAAGCCATTATTTCAAATACCATCAACACAGTTGTTCAGATTCTCTCACAGGGTTCCGTCTTTTCGGATGACTGGTCAGGAAGGAGTAGGTGTTCCTATGGGATCTTTAGAACTTGATCCTGTATCCTTGCCTATGAATCTGGATGAGATTGAACTTCCTGGAGAATTAATAGGGAAAAATAGTCAAAGTCCATCTGTTGGGACGAGTTCAAGGTCTTCAGATGCCTTAAAATTCTCCATGAAATCTGACACACATGCATCTACTTCTAAGATTAACTTGGAAGGTCAAAATTCAACACTAAGGACCAAGGCTCCTGTTGATCATATTGCTAATGGTAGTGCTCCTTCAGCTTCAGTGGCAGCAGCTATTCAAGTACCCAAACAGCAGTTCTTCAATTTTGATGAGGAGAGATCAAAGGTTGGCGTTGGTCAGGTTTGGGCAAGTTATGGTGGACAGGATGGAGCACCAAGGTATTATGGTTTGATTATATTGATTAAGCCTAGCCCAGATTTTGAGGTGCATGTTTTGAATCTTACTAATTGCTGGATACCAGATACTGCTGTTAAATGGGATGACAAGAAAATGATCGTTCCTTGCGGACGATTTCGGGTTATACAAAGTCCTGTTGTCTCTATTCTTAAGGACACAAATTCTTTTTCACATCAGCTGCATCCTGTTACTGATGGTAATGGCAGGGATAAGGAGTTCATAATATTCCCAAGGAAAGGTCAAGTTTGGGCATTGTATAGGAAATGGACAACTAAAATCAGGCGAGCCGATTTGTTAAAGATGGAGTATGATATAGTGGAAGTTGTTGAAGAAGATAATAATAGTTTGGGGATAGAGGTGTTGCCTTTGGAGAAGGTGAGTGGTTATCATTCAGTCTTCAAGGGCAAATCAAATGGGAGATCACCTGCAACCCAGAGAATACCCAGCAGAAAATTGCTCATGTTCTCCCACCAAATCCCAGCATTCAGACTCACAGAAAAACATGGCAATCTGAAAGGTTTCCTCGAAATTAGTCCGCGAGCTCTGCCGGCTAATTATTTAACCGATAGATGAGGGGTAAGCTAAGAATCTTTAGGCTAATGGGAATAATACTGCTTTTATTTATGTTACTACTTTAACCATGGTGTAAAATTTGTTCAGATGTCATTTTTAGACTCTTTTCCCCCACCTTTTCCCGCTTTGTAATTAGGTGAAGATTTTAGATATTTATTTATATGTGCATGACAGCACTTGAACCTGCAGTATAAGGGCATTTGAGGTGCATTGTCAATTTGATTTGGGTTGCGCTACAAGTGAAGTGCATGTTTGGATTTTTCATTTGTAGCTCTGACATGTAAATGCAAAAGAAAAATCAAGCATGCTATGTTGGAACCAAGTTTAAACTTTAAACCAACCACTTGTTAACGCATTGGCTTCACTTATGAAGTGTGTTTTCCTAATTAATTTTGTACCACATATATGATGCTTGCATTATATCCTATGATTTGTTGTATATTCAAAATATATGATTTACCGCTGTTGGAAAAAATTTTCTGGTATTATTATGGTTTTAGTTTTTTCAATGTGGTGACACTTCCGGGGTCCATATTTTTATTAGTCAGAAAGTTTTTGTAGGAGAAAGAATGTCAAAGTGGGCATTTGGTCTAGTGGTATGATTCTCGCTTTGGGTGCGAGAGGTCCCGAGTTCGATTCTCGGAATGCCCCATTTGTAAGAGTTTTGCCGAAAGTTGATAAAAAGTTAAATATTTTTCTGGGTATTAGCTTTGCTTTATATATAATATATAATATATATTTGGTGATTGTTATGTGCCTACAAATGTTTGCCTAACTTTCTAAAAGGGTTAAAAATTAATATTTAATTTTAAAAGTATAAAAATAAAAAATTATTAAATATTTAAAACTTATTATATCAAGTAAATTAGACAAAAGTTAGGCACCATATCATAGGCATCATATAATTCATTTATATATTTTTCTCTTATCCAAAGCTTTTTAAAGAGGAGAATTTTTTAAAGTTGATTCGTGTTTATCAAAATGAAAAAGTTTAATATAATTTTGTATATTAATTAATATTTAAATTTAATTTTTATATTAATATTTATTATAATATTTTTAAATTTTTAAATTATTTTATTAAATACACTTGTTAGTGTTTATTAAAAGTTATTTTTAATTTAATTTACCAAATATAGATGTTACAACTAAAAAAAAAGTTAGTTTTTAAAAGTTAGTTTTATAAGTTATTTTTAAAAAATAAAAATTTTACCAAACTAAATCTAAACTAACTTGTAAAAGTTGTTTTTTTAAAGACAGTTTTTTAAAAGCCGAAGTTTGTGTTTGGTAAAATAAAAAAAAACTTTAATACCAGCACTATAATTGTGTTTATTAAAATATTTTTTAAAATTAAAAGAAAAGATTATAATAAACATATCTATCATAAAGAATAATTATTTTTTTTCAAACTTTAGAATTTCATATAATATAAATATTGAAAAATGATTCTATAAGCTCATACAAGAATTGAAAGATTGAAAACAAAGAGAATCATAAATTTTTATGTCAAGTATGCCCAAATACTTATTATATTATGTGTATTGAATAATGAACTTATCATTTAATAAGACTAATAAACATAAAATATTATTCTATTCTAGTAGGCCAATAACATTATAAAAATTAAATATATTACAAGAGGAGCAATAGAATAAATTAAGTAACATGCAAAACAAAATCATGAGAAATAATGAACAATTTTTCAATTGTAAAATATGATCGCTTTCGATATTATTATTGCTTCAACACTAACCTAATGTTTACCTTATATTTTAAGATTAAACTTGTAATTCTAAAAGAGGATTAGATCTTTATCCATTAGCTCAAGTATGAAAAAGCAACTATATTTTTTTTCGTATTTAATTTCTTTAGTATTTTTAACTTTTTCATAAAGAAGAAGCACAAAAAAGAATAAAAATAGAAAAAGTTCATACTTAGTGTGTAGAATTTGTAAAAGTTAGAGTGAGAAATTAGAAATATATAAGGACTCTAACAGAAAGTGTGTACGAAAAAATAAACGAAATTTGGCATTAATAATTAATAAGAATAATTTTGAATATTTATTATATAGGGTTATATTAAGATTTTTTTATTTTGATAAGTACAAACTAATTTTAAAAAATTCGTTCTTAGTATTTTTCAAAAGCACCAATAACTTTTAAAAACTACAAGTACAAACATATCTTTTTAATTACCAAACACAAAAGTAAGCCTTATTTAAACTTAGCTAGCCTAAACCCATAAATTATAAAGATTGGTTGAGTGATAATATATGGTGTTTGTTAATATACTGTATCCGAATTTAAACTTTGATAATATTCAAATAGTAAATAAAATCCTTACATGTGTGTATAAGTGTGTAGTGTGTATGAGTTTGTAAATTGTGATACTTAGGAATCAAGTCTAATTCATCGATCAAAAATAAATTTCAAATTTGGAATATTCATGGTTAGCCCAATAAATTAAATGAATTGATCTTTTTTTTTTTTTTCAAAAATTAGATAAAAATTAATTTTTATTGTTTTGAAAAATTATTTTTTGGCCAAAAAACTTAAATGAAAAAAGTTTAAGTGAAATGAATTGGATTATGAAAATATTGACAAAAAGTACTAATGTTTTTTTATAAATCCAAAAAATTAAAGGGTCGTCCGTTTAGTTCAGGAAAAATAATTTGTCTGTTTACATGAATAAATGGAGTAATCCGATAAATTTAATTCATTTTAATGATCCCAATACAACAAAGATATAATAACTGTAATTATACAAAGAGTATAATGGTATTTTTCTAAAATATGTATAACGTATGGGTTGGACTATATAAGATCGAATACCTACTCGACCCAATATGGTTATTTATTTATTTTCAAATAAAAATTAAATAAATCTTGAAAAATATAAATTGATGGAATAATTAGCTTATTCGTCTTTTTAAATAAGTGTTAAAAATTTAAAATTTGTCGAAAATAGATCCTCTCCATTTTTTTTGGTCACTGGAGAGAATAAAGTGTAATCTCCCACCTTTAATTCTACAAGTGGGATCAGAAATAAATGAGAGAGAAAATGCAATGAAAGGTGAGATCTTCTACAGGATACCATCCAATTTTTTTTCACCTAAATTTGTCCCTACGTAGCAATTCAAAAAATGCACAAATATATGCCGGAAGAAATTAAAAAAGGTTAAAAAGACTAATATATGCTATATTTCTTAGTGGCTATGGACGAAATTGTAATTTAAAAGACTAAAATATGCTATATTTTAAAAGAATGAAGTACTTAGTTGAAGTTTATAGATACGCAAATGCATACTATGGCCGAGTTTTAGGGTATATTAGAAAAAAAAGTTGATTAAACACAACACAGTAATTGGTTAATGCTTATTAGTATAACTTTTCTAAGATAATTGATCAAGACCTCATTTATATTTAGATATATCTACCCGTAAACACCCCTGGACCTAACCATGGCTACTTATGAATTATGATAAAACTAATTATCAAATATTTGGCATTGATGAAAGAATTTAAACGCAACATTCTTAAGAAAATTCACAAAATTCTAAAAATAAAATACTAAAATAAAAACAAAAAACAATTATAAACCAACCACACCCTAACATTTTGTAGTGCAAAATGAAAGTTCACATTATGTATTATCGGGCTTCTTTACATAGAAAGCTTTTTAATGTTTTTCTATCAGCACAACTTTTATAATGATGCTTTGAGGGCTAAAGATGCAAAATCCAAACATGCAATCAGTAGTTTTGTAGCATGATACTAATCAATTTGCAAGGCAACTAATAATCTAATGTCTAAGAAGCTTAGAAGCAGAACCAAGAACTTTAACAAAGTAAGCAGCATACCCTCTTTACTTCAAAAGGCATCAACAACAATGGCAATGCCTTAAAAAGGGGGGAACTGTGATGCATAACACTAGAGTCATACAGATACATGGTTTTAATCTAATTTCGCAACCCGAAAAGGGGGAAGAAAAAGGATTAGTCCAAAAAATGACATCAGGTCAACAAATTTTGCTCCTTGGTTACAGAATATGACACAAATAGAGTACTAATGTTCCTACTCAGAAGTAGTCTAAGGATTCTAATTTATCAATCTATCATTTAGAGCTAAAATAATGAGTTGGTAGAGCTGCAGGATCAAGTTCAAGGAAACTTGCCAAATCGCCATGCTCTTCTGTTAATCTGAAAGCAGGGATTTGGTGGGAGAACATGAGAAATCTTTTGGAAGGTATAGTTGCAGATGATCTTCCACCGGTTTTGCCCTTAAAAACTGAATTAAAACCACTTAGCTTCTCCAAATATAAAACCTTTATCCCCGAGCTATTATCTTCATCAACAACTTCCACTATGTCGTACTCGCAGTTTGACAAATCTGAGCTTCTGATTTTAGCAGACCATTTCTTATATAATGCCCAAACTTCACCTTTTCTCGGGAGAATAGTATACTTCTTATTCTTACCATTACCCTCAATAGCAACAGGATGCAACTCATGAGAAAAAGAATGGGTGTTTTTGCAGACAATGGAACTACTAGCTCCACTTGCCGTTTTAAATTGCCCGCAGGAAATGATCATGTCCTCGTCTTCCCACTTAACGGCATCCTTTGGTGCTATCATTCTCACGGTAAAATGCCCAAACCTGGCCAATCTGAAAATTTTTAGGGGACTTCTTGGCATGAAAATTGAAGAACTGAGAATCGGGTATTCCAACAGCTGTTGTGACTGAATCAGAAGGACCAACACCATCATCAATATGATCAACAGAAGCCTTGTTCTTTAATGCTGAGTTTCTTCTTTCCAAATTAACCTTAGATGGAGATGCATCACTGTCAGATTTCATTTTGAATTTCATAGCATCTGAAGACCTTGTGCTCACCCCAACAGAAGGACTGTGACAAGATTTTGCTTTTAAATCTTGCGGAAGATCAATCTCTTCTTCCAGATTCATAGGCAGGGATAAAGGATCAAATTCAAAAGATCCCACAGGAACACCTAATCCTTCCTGACCAGTCATCCTAAAAGAAGGCACCCTGTGAGAAAATCTGAATAACTGGGCCGATGGTATTCGGGACGAGCAATTACCTTCCTTCATAATTGGACAGAAGAGGCTCACAAAACCTTTCAACTTAGCCAAGTGTGCAACATCTACTCCTTCACCTTCAACAAAATCCGACAAGATTTCAACAAACTCAAAATCATACTTCTGATGAGATTCTGCATCCACATACCATTTAATATCCCAGTCTTTAAACAAAGCCCAAGTTTCCCCCTTTCTAGGGTACACTTTAAAAGTGTTGCGGCCAGTCTTTTCCCAAAGAATCTGATGGGAGAATGCTTCACGAGATTCATAAATTTCAGTTTTACCGAGTTTATATTTCCCACACGCAATTGGCAATTCCTCATTTGACCAATTGATTTCATCCTCGTCATCTGGATCTGACTCAAACCATCTTATCTGCAACTTGAATCTCGGTGATAGAACTTTTTTTATCATGGCGTAGAATCTAGGCATGCCATCTGTAGTATCATACATAGCCCAAACCTGCTCAGCTTTAAAATTCTCCTCTTTCTTGTCCTTGTCGAAGTCACTAAACTGTGGATCAGGGTAGACAAGATCTGCTGATGCTTCATCTATGTTTGAATCTCCAGCACCTTCCTTTCTCCTCACCTCCTTGTTATCCTCATTTTCCGAAGCTAAACCATTCTGATTATTCATTTCACCAGCACGATTTGATGATCCATTCCTCTTATACCTACTTGAAGGTTGAAATGATTCATCATCGTCATCATCATTGTCACTGTCACTTGCACTTGCATTCACCTTGTTTGAAGCCTGATGTTTTTGTCGTGTAGATCTACGTGGTTGCTTTTCTCTAGAAGTTGTATTCTTTTGTAAATCAGTAAAACCATTATCTTCAACAACCACATCATCTTCTGAATCACTGCTAACCGAATCAGCACTTTCACTGGACTCCTGCTTCCTTCTCTTTCCAATTGGCTTCCTCGAGACATCTGAAGTAGCACGTTTTTTCCCCCTAGACTCTGTATTGAACTTGTTAGCATGAACATTACCTTGAGACCCAACACCTACATTGGAAGCACCATGATTGAAACCATTATTCTGCTGGCCAGAAGCTTGCGGACTTGGATTAGTTGCTGGAGTTGCACCTTTACTACCAACATCATATGCAAAAAAGACCCTATTGCATTGTTGACAGCGAAGGGATCTATTCATAACCTCCCTGTAATACTGATATCTAACAGAACAGAAGGAACATATAGTCCAAAAAGTAGGGCGACCACCATTAAGCTCCTGTTGAGATGTTTGCCTAGACTGTTGCCCCTGCCAAGTGGTGGTGTTCATAAAATTCGGCTTGACAGTGTTCTGCACTGTAGGTTTAGAATTCATGTGAGCTTTCTGTTGTTGGCGAGATGGCATAGTAGCATTGTTCATTGCAACCCTGCACTTTCTGTCAAGGTCAGATCGTTTTACTCTATCCAAAAGCACTCTTTGTGCTTCCCCAATCAGCTTGAATGCAGCTTCTGCACCAGAAAACTTGTTCTTGTCAGGATGAAGTTGGAGAGCAAACTTTCTGTATTGCTTCTTAATTGTTACCTCATCAGCCGTCATCTCAATCTGAAGAACTTTATACCAGTTAATCTCATTACCATACAATTTTTGCTCTGCAGAGCAATGTACATCACAAACAGCAAGCAATTGACCAATATTCTCCAGATCAGGGTATAACTTCTGAGCCTTAAGAGCAAATTTATGAGCCACTGGAAAATCCTTGCTTTCCAACTTCTTTATAGCAATATCCTTAGCCCTAAAGGCCTCTTCTTTATTGCATTCCATCAAAAGAACAGACTTCAAACCTAACAGTGATGCTGTAGCCAGGCAATCTGACAAACAAGCTATATTTAGTTTGAAACGTCCGAACAGATTGACCAAATTTAAATCTTTCAAATAAATCTTCCAATACCCACCACTCAACAAAATGATTGCAGTCCTTACATTCAAATTGACCCTGCATATTTTGTATGGCTTTTAATAATTAGATCCAAATTCCAAACAAAATTTTGTAACAAATGCTGAGATGGAGGAGTTGTTGGTATAAGAAACAGATATGAAGACATAAAAAAGTAATAAATTTTATTATCCTCAATCTGTACGCCTTAGGGTTTCTTTTAAGCAATCCTACTCGAAAATTAGCTGGGACAAAATTTCCCAAACAACGGTAACTCCACAACCCAAAACTCGATTTCAAGTTGGTGAGGACCATTTAAAAATCCAGAACATTACAAATCAAGGGGGAAATGAATATAACACAAACCGCACAGATCTTAAACAATACCACAGTGCTCTCCTACAAACCCACCATAGTACCAAATGAGAAACGAAACCGAACTCATGACGAAGTAAACGAAAGGTTGGCCAAAAAATAGAAGACATAAATACCACAAAAGCTTGAACCAGCAGCCCAAAACATAAAAAGCCCCAACAGTTTACAATTACAATTAGGGACCATTAACGAACAAGTGGAGGTCAGCAAATGTAATTAAGTAATTTTGAATATGTAAAATGCGGGGCAAAATTGATAAAACCCTAAAATGGGGGAAACTATGAAAAAACAAGTATTTTCGGAGAGAGAAGGTGAACGAACCTTGTGGGTTGTGAATGAAGAGATGAAGTGAGGAGAACGAAGCAGAAACAGCGGCTACAAACAAGAAGAGAAAGAGAGGAGGTGACAGAAGAATAGCATGCTTGTTCTTGTTCTCCCAAGCGATTCTTCCCACTTTGCCACTTTCAAGTTTCAACTATTGGGTTGCAATTATCGTAAATGTTTTTCTTTTTGGTATATTATTTTATTTATTCGGTTTTCTAGGGTTCACTCTCCAATGTGTAGAGTCGAAATGACTTTTATGCCAATTTGTGTTCCCTAATGGAAACGGGAAAATTAAAAAATGGAAAACATGATGAGGGTATAGTAGTAATTTCATCTGAGACACACACAAGTGATGTCTTTGGAAGTAGAAATGAGTATATAGGAATAGGACAAAATTCAGAAGCAAATCTTGCATATTCACTGTTCATCTTTATTCTTTCCCATTTTCACCTCATCACTTAAATCTTATTTTCAGTTTGGTATTATAATTTTTCAAAATCTGCAGTCTTTTTATTTTTTTCTTTTAAAAGTTGTAATATTATATTTAGTAAAAGAAAGTAGACGCCCAAAATAGAGACACAAAAAATGTAGAACATGCTGCTTTCAAGAAGTATAATGAATCACAAGAATTGTACGGTATACGTATTATTTTCTAACAACATAAGATATGAACTATTTCTCTAAATAGATTATCATTTTAGTTTATTACATATTAGACTCATCAATTACAATATGGTTCATAAGCTAATGT
The DNA here is from genome assembly GCF_000817695.3 of Arachis duranensis. NCBI lineage: Eukaryota > Viridiplantae > Streptophyta > Magnoliopsida > Fabales > Fabaceae > Arachis > Arachis duranensis. The sequence goes on along the minus strand of NC_029775.3, from coordinate 3,186,477 downwards.
TAGAAACTGTTATACTCAGCTTTATAATCTATTCAACATTTGAATTATATAAAAAAATGATTATAAATTGATGGATATTTTAAATATCAAAATATAGTTAATATTCAAATTGTGTAATAATGATTAGTTGATTACAATTAGTTTCAGTCTTTTTTGGTTTCTTCAGCCACTGAACTCTGGCCAGGTTCTTCCTCAGACCGGTTCTGCACATTTTCATACTTTTCGGATTCCTGGGGTGCTTCTGAGCAAGCAGTTGTTAAATTATCCTTCTCAGGTGAGCACACTGCAACTCTATCCTCAGTTGCTGAAGGAAGGGTTTTTTCCATTTCGTTCAATGCATTTTCTTGCAAAACTAGATTATCCTGGGAAGCTTCAGAATTTTTAGTACCAAGCTTCACAGCAGAATCAACCAAAGCCTCATCAGACAAACTCTCTACACGTTCGCCCTCAGCAACTGAAGAGCATGGAGGTGGAACCCCATCAACAGATGTTTCCAGCGGCAGCAACGGAGAAGATTCAATGACATCCTTCTGAGGTGAGCTCTTTTCAATTATGTCAGCGGCTGCAGAAGAAGAGCACTCTTCTGCATCTTTCAGAGCATTTTGCCGTATGGCTTGATTATCATGGTTGGCGACACCAGTTTCAGTTCCTTTAGTATCATGCCCCACGAAAGGTTCACCCACTCTCAGCGAAGAACATGGAAGTGGAGCCCCATTGGCTGATGTTGTTTCGGGCACAGCTGGACCGCCATTAGAAACATCTGTTTCATCAACTGCAAAAGCTTCAGTGTCTTCTGACACCAGAATTTTTTCCTTCGTGCCAACTAAAACATTCTCACCCTCTGCCTTGTCCCCTGATGCAGAGGAACATGACACTTCCATCTCAGCAGCACAGCTCTCAATGGTTTCTACCTCATTCTCCATATCAGCTAATCCTTTATATTCACCCTCGGCCTTGTCCCCTGGTGAAGACACACACGGGACATGCATCTCAGCAGCACAATCTTGAATGGCTTCTGCCAGATTCTCCATATCAGCTAATCCTTTAGATTCACCCTCGGCCTTGTCCCCTGGTGCAGATGTACATGGGACATCCATCTCAGCAGCACAGTTTTGAATGGCTTCCGCCCGATTCTCCATATCAGCTACTTCTTTAGATTCACCCTCGGCCTTAACCCCTGATGCAGACAAACACAGGACATCCATCTCAGCAGAACGGTTCTGAATGGCTTCTGCCTGATTCTCCATATCAGCTAATCCTTTAGGTTCACCCTCGGCCTTGTCCCCTGATGCAGATGTACATGGGACATCAATTTCAGCAGCATGGTTCTGAATGGCTTCTGTCTGATTCTCCATATCAGCTAATCCTTTTGATTCATCCCAAGCATCAGATGATCCTAGTGGACCTTTATCAGAAAAGGTCTCAACCTCATTCCCCCCTTCAGATGTTTTAGGAGCAGCAAGCATTCCAGTTTCATGATTTTCAGGTATCCCACCAACCTGGTACACACAGAATGTTGTCATGCAATTACCTTAAAACTAACACAAAACTACTGACATGTAAGACCAACACAAGATTTGGATGTTGTGTAGAGGAGGAATCAACCTGTGACTTGCCTTGATCACGGTGGTCACCTTCAGAATCAATCGATTCCTGAAGCAGCACTGGAACTGTAGAGGGAACCTGCAGAATTTTTTTTTGGTTGAATTTCAAGGTATAATATATCTATTAGATTTGCTAGTAGGAGCAACAAGGCTTACCTCAGTGGCATTCCTACAGCTCTCCTCTGCACCTTTCTCTGGGGGCAGGAATTCAGAGCGGTCAGTCGCACCCTCCTCCATTGCCTCTTCCAGAGTTTCAGAGTTACTAATTGCACAGGTTTTGGATGAGACCTTGTTATCATCTATGCTAAAGGACGATGAGGGTAAAATTGCAGTTTCAGATATGGTTCCCTCTTCCACAAGGACAGACTGAGAAGCATCCACTGAAGAATTGGCCACAGCTTTTGACCCTGATGTTTGTTGTAAGACTGACCTATCAACAGGTTCATCAGGAGATTGATCTATGATTTTTTCCACCTCATCTGCTGAGGACGTATCTACATCCTGTCGGCAACTCTTTGTCACAATCTCATTGTCCTGCACAATTGTAACTTGGTTACTCAGAGATGTGTCAATATTCATTGGGCAAACCACAGAAGAATCAACATTGGTATCACCAATAGCTGCTGCGGATATCACATTTTCCTTGGGAACTGGGTCAATATTCGAAGATATATCAACAGCAGACACAGGTTGTTCACATATGAAATCCCCCATGTTCATTTTCCCCTCAGAGAGGGATTGTGAACAGCTCTTAACTAATGGATTCTCATGCAACTCAGCATGTTTTAAAGCATCTAAATACTTCCCACTTAATGCAACATTGGTGGCCTCCGTTTCCGAAGGTGATAAAGCATTTTGTTCTATAGCAAGTTCTAATGCATTTTGAGAATTATTTCCAACTGTTATCTGAGACTCTCGCTCCAGCAAATCAGAATCTTGCATTGAACAATTGACTTCATTTCTGTAATTGATTTCACAAGATTTAGAAATAGGAGAATTTACCAATTCCTTAGAAACGGTGGGAGTCAGAGGGCAGGATGGGATCACTTGTGGTTGATCAGACATATTTTCACCAGAAGAAGCAAGAGGTGAAGACTTTGTACTTGATTCAGACAGACACTCAGTCCTTACTGCAGAACTAAGTGGAGTTGCATCAAGAGCCTCCACTTCACTCTGATTAGAACAAGTTTTAGTACAATGTTGAATATGGTCTTGCTTTTCTTTGATATCATCACAAATGGGGGTGTCAACCTCCATAGCACTAGGTAGGGGCTCATTCAAAGCAGTTATTTCTTGATCAGATGGAGGCTCAGATAGCTGCACATTCCCATCTGTAGGAATGATTGGAGTCAAGCACAATGCTCCAGTGGTTGGCATATCCGAACTTATTTTATTCCCCAGATTCTGAATATTGGATTCCTCCTCTGATTGTTTTTCTTTCCCGTTCACTGCAAGGTCCACAGTCGCACATCCATCTTCACCAGCTGATATCTCAGAATATGGTTTATCCTCTGAACATTGGATATTGGAGGCACTCACTCCCCCAGTAGCTGGCACATCTGAACTTGATTCAACATCCGGCTTCTGAATGCTGGAAGCTTCCTCCAATTGTTCACGCTGATTAATTGAAAGATCTGAAGTTAGACAAGCTGCTCCAGAAGTAGGTTCATCCATTCCAGCTTTAACCTCCAAAAACTGGTCGTTCGATGTAACCACTACTCCAGCAGTTGGCATATCGGAATTCACTTTATCCTCCAAAATCTGAATATTCGATGCCTCCATTACTTCCTTGTCATATTTGTTAACCGCATGGTCCAAGTCTGGGCAGGCTGCTTCAGTAGTTAGTATATCCAAACTTGCTTTATCCTCCAGATTCCGAATATTCAATGCTTCCACAGATTGCTTTTCATGCGTATTCACCGGAAGGTCTGAAATTAAAAATTCTACTTCAGTAGCAGACATATCAGAATCAGTTTTATTCTCTGAACACTGAAAATTGAAGGCATCCACTACTCCTGTAGTTGGCTTGTCTGACGCTGCTTTACCTTCAAGATACAGAGTAGTGGATGTTTCCTCTAATTGTCTTTCATTTCTGTTCACTGCTCCAGTAGTTGGCATATCGGAATTTTCTTTGCTCTCAAGAATCTGCATGTCAGATACTTCAGATTGCTTGTCATGCTCCTTACCTGTTTTATCCCGCAAACACATGTTATTGGAGACATCCACTGCTCCAGTATTTGGTATATCTGAACTTGCTTTGTCCTCCAATTTCTGATTATTGAATTCCCCCTCTGATTCTTTTTCTTGTATGTTCACAGCAATGCCTGGAGTTAGACATGCTGCTTCCGAATTTGTTATATCATAACCTGCTTTATCAGCATTCAACTGGGTATTCATGGAATCAATTGTAGTATTAGTTTTTAAGAGTTCGCCGGCAGCAGAATCTGCTGCTTTAGGCTTTGGCAAGCAGGTTCCAGAGAAAACTTCTTTCATAACCCTAGCCACATCATTGACATTTTGCATTCGGCCAAAAGCAGTAATCTTATCTGAGGATACTGGTGCACTATCAACCCTTCCTGGTGCAACTTTTTGCTGCTTGTTTAGAGAAGAAATGGCAGCTCCCTCTTTCGTGTTTAAATCATGAGCAGCGCCTCCACTGGGCAAAAGGATCTGAAATGCTTGAGCTTGAGCGACATCTGTAGCGACTTTACCCACCGATGACTCTACTGATGACTTCTGAAAATCATTATTTAAATTAGGATCCTGGGTAGCAAGGGAATCAGAAACAACAGGAGATGCCGAAGATGATTTTCTCCCCCTACGCCGGGGTGGCTCCACTCTATTTTGAGTTTTACGGCCTTGCCTTTTAACTGGCATGGATTCAGGTGGGCATGGCTGAATGGATTCAGAACCTGATATGGAAGGATAAGCATTGTCTGATGCATTGGGAACTGCTTGTGCAGCCATAGGTTCTACAGCCTTGTTAGAACTTCCTTTTGTTTCTTTTGTAGAATGGACTGGAAAAGTATCAGGTTTTGAAGCTTCATCACAGTGATGAGTTTTCGCCTCCAATTGTTGGTCCCTTGTAACCTCTGTAACAGGCAAGGTTGAGTCACAGAAACTTTTGTTCCTTGAATTCTCCAGAACAAGGGTATTGGATAAATGGATGGAAGCAGAACCATGCATATCAGAATTCTGAACCTTCTCTATTTCCAACCCTGCAAAAGTATAAATTCTTTAGATCACATCCTAAGCCTTTTTCTGTATGAACGTTAAAAAGTAAACATTAAAATGTTGACATTCAAAATATACTCACCAGGAGATCTTTTGGTATTATCTTCAGTTGTTGATTCAACCAATGCCTTATTGGCTATATCACCAGATACTTCAGTTGATTTTAAATCCTTATCAACAATACTATGTGATGCATGATCTTGGACAACACTGTGTGATTCCTGAACAAGGCTATCTTGCAAGCTTTTCAACTCCGTGGCTTTATCATGTAATACATTGCCTGATGAGCTTTGTAAATTGGAAGTAAGGTGCAAATTCTGACTACCTGAAACATCTGGAATAGGCAATACCATTGCTTTTTTCTTTCCCCTGCGTCGGGGAGCTCCTGATCCATTTTGAGGCTTCTGATGTTGCCCATCATTTTGTATAGGTACAGAAGGATAAGTAGGAACAGTTTGAGGCACAGGAGTAACAGAGGACAAAGGAAGGGGCTGCTGAGAACTCAGAGCAATCCCAACTCCAGATTTATTATCACCTCCACTGCTTAAAGTCACAGAACCCGGTTCTGTACTTGAATGTTGTACCGTAGCACTGGAGGAAACAGTATCACCTTGGGAGATAGCTTCACCAGCAGATGGATTCAGGGGTTTGTGTTCCAACTGCTCATTCATCTTTAAATCAGGACCAATAGAAACCCCAGATACAGGAGGCAACACTAGAACCTGCTTCTTCCCTCTACGTCTAGTTGCCTCCCCTCCACCTTGAGATTTCCGGCCTTGTCCTCTTGTTTGTATTGGCACAGAAACAGTAGTACCCTCTGCTTGAGAGTTGGGTGGAGTTGTCAGATTAGGAGAAACACCAGTAGCAGACTGCTGCGCAGGTCCACTCACACCAATAACTTCAGAAGAATGAGAAATAGATTCGAGAGTTGACAATACTACTTGACCAAGCAAAGTTCCTTCCTTTACCTGCATGTCCACTTCAACAGTTCCGGAAGTAGCCAGAGGGACTGCAGTTACAGGCAACTTATCTGAGGTTATTCTTCTTGGCCTGCCACGTCCACGTTTAGCAGGTGGTGTTATATCTTTGACTTTATGCACAGGCAAACTCCCAAGAGATGATGTTGCAGGGGCCACTGGAGGCACCACTGCAGTCTCCGTGACAGAAGCGGTTGCAGCAAAGCTAGAAGCATTTGTTTTGCAATTGGACTCTATCACTTCTTCCATTACTTTCGGTGATCCAGGAGATTCAGCTTTACACATCTTATCAAACTCCTCCTCTGTCCATTGTTCTTCATAGGAACGCACCTATGAAAGGCATATGGAAAAGGCAATAAGAAGTTAGAATGTGGTAGCTGATATTCAATACTAGGATACCACACAACACCAGGATATAAACCTACATCTTCAACTTCATTTTCCTTCTGTTTTTTAGGTGCTTTTAAAACATATTCCTACAGGTGACCAGGGAATGAAGTTTTCTACATCATGTTTCAACTAGAATCCCCAAAGGGGATATGCATGGGGTTATAGCAATGTAGGTCATGTTTATGCAATAAAAGGTTAAGAGCAAAAGGGGAACACACAGCACATTTATGACCCAGAAAAATTAAATTGACTAATTGAATATATAGAGAAACCTCTCTTGCACGTTTTCCCCTTCCGTAATGTTGAGTATCGAGGCCCCCAGGAGTTCCACTCTTCCTCTTGATTCCGTTAGATGCTACTTCATCCTTGGACACATCGAATATCTTCATCGCTTCATAGAATTGTTTCAAGTCTTCATCTGTAACTAGACGTGAAGGAAGGGTAGGAATAGGCTCAGAACCATCAGTTGCTGGCCCAGATACCAACTTCTTCCATGTAGCCTGCAATGATTTTTTTAACCCCCATGGAAATCAAGATTCTGTCACAAAAAGTAAAAGCATAATTATGCAAATGAAGATCTCAAAAAATAGACAAATAGCGTACCATCTCATCTTCGCGCCTTTTTTGGTCAACAGCCTCAAACACATCTATTTCTGCTTCACTGCCAACAAGAATTTTAAAATAAATTAATAAGTAAGCCCCTCAAATTTCTTTCCTCTTCGTTCCGCCTTTTGACATGGTGTGCACAAGAGGAGGAACAAAGAAGAGAATAGATCAAGTATTGAGTAACTAAACAATAAAGCTATTATGTTGCTAAACTGCTAACATAAATGAGCAAAGCATATAACTGGGCTTCAAATGCAATCATAAAAGAACACTTCTTGGGTTAAGCTAAAAGATCCTAAGATAGCATGGTGCAATCTTTGCATTTAGACAATACATTTAAATCAGCAAACAAAGGAAAGAGTAGAATGATAGAATGACAAGCATAAATCAGGGAGCATAACTTATTAGCAGTTCAAAAAATTCTGTTGGATAAGAATAGGATTTTAGGGGTTGGTCATTGACATGACGCAAACACATATTGCCAAGATTTCTAATCATTCCCAATTAGCAAACCAAGTTATAGTACAACCTAGAAAGAGCAAATCCTAAACCCAATTTATTATCCGATTAATCAAGAAATATCATTCAGAGACAGAAAATGGTGTAATTTTCAAGAAATCAAGTACCTGCGTGCTAAGAGATCATTTAAAGCATCATCATCCAATACAGGTGCCGCTTCCTCTTTCTTACACTCACGCAGGAGGGATTCCAAGTATTCTCTTCGGTCCTCAGCACTGTAATACATAGGCAAAATAAAACTTCAGAGCTGATTCAAATTCTGTGATGAACTAAAGATCAAATGTATGACGTCAACCTTGTATTATTGTCAAAAAACCCAGCAGTAATGCTCTGATTAGCAACTCCCAGTTTGTGCTCAGCAGAAGCTCTGACTTGTTCTTCAACAGTTTGAACCTTTTTACACCAAATGTGGAATTAGATACTTTGGTAAACATGACAATTTGGCACAATATTTAAAGTATAGTTTCCACATTGGCACAAACGTGGCCTTATTAGCATCAGAGACAATTAAATGATAAGTTCATCCAAACTATGCTTAAGATGAGAAGTGTATCTCGGATTTTATGGTATCAAGATGCAGCAAACAATATGCAGATAAAGATTCCAGTGATCCAAGGTTAGCCTTGTACAGCAGGTATGCTTACTTCCCAGTCATAAATCTCACTAAAAATCCAGATACCCATAATTGTCAGGTTAAAAACTAAACTCCATCTTTTATCCAGCAGTCTTGTCTGCATCTTTCCCTTGCTTATGTTTTAAATTTCTTCTTTTTCAAAACAAAATAGAATAAACTCCAAAAGAAACAGACAACAAAATCGGTTTTAAATGGAATTATAACCAAGAGTTACGACTCTAGATATTATTTAAAATATTGGTGGTGGTAGACATACAAAAAGTATAGTTAATGCTAACTCGCAAGATAAACAACTACCCACCTATGCACCCGGAAAAAGAAAATCATAACCACAAAAGTATAAGATCCTATTAATAACAGCAAGGAGCAAATATTATTGTGAATCAGGAAAAAATATTGCAATCCAAATCAAATATACTTTTTTTGGAATAAACTAAAAAAGAGTATTATTGAGAAGTGGAGGATGATACAAATAAACGAGACGAGAAGAATATCCTCCATCCAAGAGAAAAAGCTTTAAACGAATCAAAGATTTTCAATCTCCTCATCATGTTTGATACTAGAGTTTCTCAAAATCAAATATATGCAATTGTATCCACCCATCAGTAAAAGAGATAAAAAGTACTAACTGTTTCAAATCGAAGTACTAAAACATCCTTCTTCTGACCAATTCTATGAGCCCTTGCTTGTGCTTGCAGGTCAACCTGAACATATACCACAACCAAAACAATCATAAATAATCAGCAACAAAAAGCAAAAAACTTTACAAAGAAACTCATATAGGAAATATAATTGCCTGTGGATTCCAGTCAGTGTCAAATATAATCACTGTGTCAGCAGCTTGAAGATTCACTCCAACGCCACCAGCACGAATGCTACATATCAACGGATAAAAATCAGCAAATTTGAAGGTAATATAAAATGATAAATCTCATTCTGAAAAGAAAACAGAACCGAATTTGTTACGACCTAATGGTTATATCTTGAAATCATGAAAGAAATCTCATTAACTGCAAATCCTCATTTGCTAAATTAGGGTAAAAAACGTGAATACAATGGCCTAACAATTTCTTACCATTAAACAGAGTATCCTTATTTGCCAAATTAGGGTAAAAAGATACGCAATAAAGGAAAAAGTGGAAATATCCCTTGGAATAGCCAAAAAAAAAAAGTTTCCCTTTCTCACCTCCAATCCAATCATCAAACTCTTTCGCATTCAGACACAGTGCTCAAGTAAATATTGGAATTACCTGAGCAAAAATATAAAATATGGAGAACCAGGTTGGTTAAACAGGTCTATTAGGGCCCCACGATCACCTCCCGAGGTATGCCCATCCAGCCGAAGGTACCGATGCTGTTTAAGAGTTAAGTATTCCTCCATAACATCAAGAAGCCTAGTCATTGTTGAGAAGAAAAGAACCTGTAACAGCATTATTTGACACCAAATATTAAGAGTTAAATTTTACTTTTAAAAACGATGTACTAAGACCAAATACTAGATAAGTAAAAAATAGTTCGGTTCCAATGCTCGAGAGAAACAAATAAGGAAATGTCAAATTCAGTATCCAAAGAAGCTAACAGCCAAAAAGTATCCAAGCAGAATATCAAAAAAATAAAAAAGCAAATTTAAAATTTCAGAACAACGGAAGGGAAGTTTGGCACTTTAACCAAGCATCATTCTCCAAACACATGGCAACTTACAACAATAGTGCAACTGAAGGGAGTTAAAATACAGTGGTTCAGAAACAGTTATAGAGGATACCATACCCGATGATCTGCTGCCTTCAATTTAGGTAAAATACGGTCCAACATCTCAAGCTTCCCACAAAGTCTAATAATTGGGGGTAGATAATGCCTAGGTATAAAGTTATCCACCTAAAAAAAGCAAAGTCGAATTGTAGTATAAAGAGAAGTAAACATATGCAATTAAAAATAAATAAATAAATGAGACTATTTAAAAGAATAGGCTATAGCCTACCGACAGTGTTTTATTACTTACATTTCTGGCTGCATCATCAGGAGTCAGAAATTATAGAATATAGACAAATCTTGCTGACAGAAATGTTTTTATTTTCTTTTTCTTTTTTTTTAAAGTTTGTGATCCTGCTTTCTTTGTTGTCAGGTTTAGCCATAAAATTGTTCAGAAAATGATATCGAAGATAGGTGATTGGTGGATGTGGAACACAATGCATTCCGCAATCTTCATATCTCACAGGGAAAATGTAAGTATAATGTTTGTATTTTCTTTAGCTCATAAAATCTAAGCAAATTGTGGTTGAAATCATAATTCAAAAGACACAAACTCCTCTCTGAAAAGCAACACAATAAGGCAACAATTAAGATTATACCTCCTCTGCATGAAGCTGGCTGAGATATGGATGATTGCAGATATTACGAAGCTCCATGACAGAGTTGTGCACCGACCGTGCCTAATAATTGAGTGCTCCAATTAGATCACCCAAGGAAATTTCATTTAAACACGCACACCCAGACAGACAGAGAAAGAGAGGAAGGAACAGAAAGTACAAGAAAATAAAACCTTTGTTGTGCCAATAGAGCCAAGATTTTCTTCCACTCTCTTCATCAAAAGTTTTTGATACGCAGAAGCCTCACATCTTACAAGTCTTTCAATCTTTTCGGGAAGTTCATTTTCAACCTACAGTAAATTCAAAATGCAAGACAATTACAACTTGATTGCAATGACTGCAAAAGCTAGCATACTTTAAGAGACAAGATTTCATTGAACAAGGCAATGCCGCAAAAAAACATCTCAATTCTCAGAGCTAACAATACTGAAATCCTAAACTGATTCTATACAATATCATATCGTACAGTTATAAAACACTAGAACAACTTTTAGGAACTCGGTTTTATCTTGGTGCCTAGGTCACAATGTAAGAGAATAATATAATTCTTATGCCCTGCATATGTCCTCAACCAGTGAAAACTATGGTGCTCTCAAATTCTAACTTTTTGTATTCACATGAAGGAAAATATATAATGACAACTAGACATCCACCAGAAACTAGTAAAGAAAGGTGAATATATAAGTAGCCAAAAGATGAATACGTAAATCTTCATAATTTTATTTCATAGAAGCAACTAGAATGAATTAATGAATATATGAACCATAACAAAAAGAAGAAGCCACATAAAAATTATCGTTCCTTTTCTTTTTTTTTTTAAAACAATAAAACAAGATCATAGTATGCAGAAAAACAAAACTTAGGAGCAGTAGCATAGTAATCTTAGGCAGTTGGACTTATTAAGGAACCTTGTGTTTAAGCCTCCGAAGTACGAATGGTCTCAGAACTTGGTGCAGACGATTGATGATCAAGAGGTTCTCCTCCTCGGATAGTAAGGCCTTGTTATAAGTTTGAAATCAGACAAACAGAATAATGAGGTTGACAGTTAACCATGAAGACTTCAAATATCAATAGATCAAAACATTATCCATAGCTTACTTCATCTGGCGAGTTATCTCCAGCACTCTCAAATGGCTTATTAAACCACTGGGAAAAATCCTCAGATGAATTAAATATGTTAGGTAACAAGAAGTTAAGTAGCGCCCATAGTTCCTCAAGATTGTTCTGCAGAAAATATAAATAAACCAGCACTAAATAATAGTATCAACTATATGTTTTAAAACCATTTTTAAATCAAATATATATATAGGCAAAATAAAAAGTAAGCTGCAATAGCAGTTAAAATAGTAGTGAACCTGCAATGGAGTTCCAGTTAACAACAATCTATGAGAACTCTGATAGTGTTTTAAGTCAGCATTCAACTTGCAAGAAGCATTTTTTATGCGATGGCCCTCATCAATTATTATATAATGCCAGTGTATTTTGCTAAGCTTTGGTCTGTCATGCTTGTTCATTAGATATTCATATGTTGTCAGGAGGACATTGAATTTCTGGTGAACAATCCTGTCCCTAAATCACAGAACAAGTGATAAGAATCATACAAGGCAATGTATCAAAACAGATTGAGTTGCATATCAATTTTTGAAAGCCCCATTACTTAAATAACCGACGTCGCTCCTCAGGTGGTCCAGCATAGACAATTTTATGTACATCAGGAGCCCAAAAGTTGATTTCTGAATCCCAACCAGGTAGAACAGAAGAGGGCACAACCACAAGAAATGGCCCCCTATCATTTTTACTTTCCATCAGGTAGCAAATTAGAGAAATAACCTTCCAATAAAAAACAGCCACAGAAAAACGAGCATTAAGATAATAGATCATACAAAAGCTTTCTGACTTATTCTCATAAATATGTGATGTGCCAAATGACTCCTTAACACTACAAAAACTTTAAAAATAGAAGAAAATAAATTATTACCTGAACAGTTTTGCCCAGTCCCATTTCATCTGCGAGGATTCCATTCAAGTGGTTGTTATATAAGGAAACAAGCCACCTCAGGCCATTCATTTGATACCTAATGACGAAAATTCAAAAACAAATAAATGTAAAGCCAAATGCCATGCTAAAACAACATAGCTAACAAAATTTTCGGTGAATTTACTTAGGGGTATACCTAGGGTAAACTTATCATGGATGAACTCCATGGGCAATGTTACATATCAAGATCATCCATGAAATTTTACCCCTTCACTTTTACCCCCTATCAAAACACAACCTTGAAGGAAAAAATAACATGCAAAAGAACCAAAGAAAATCTCCCTGAAACAAAAACTACTGAGCATGGAACAATCATGCTTTGATTCTCACAAAATTCAAATATAAACCAATTAAACCAAATGTAAATGTAACATACTCCCTCAATTTTCCGCCCTTCAAACAAGATGGCTGCTCTGCAATGCTCTCCTTTACACTGCAGCAAGAAAATTACTTAGAATGGAGCAAAAGAATTACTCAACAGAGTAGAAAATCAAAAAAGAATACAAATTATTGAACACAGAAAATACAAAGCCATTGAGGAAGAGATCCGTTTTAAATTTTTGTAAGGGAATATAAATAAACCAAAACTCAAAACTATTAAACCTGATAAGAAAACGCAAGTACAAAAGTTATACCTGTGTGCCATCATATAATATTTCTCATTGCTTTCCAGATAATGCTGTAGAACAGAATTTTGGAAGAAATAAGCAATATAATTATTAATAGCCAAACTTAAAAAAAGAGATGTGCAATTTTGGAAAGGAAACTTGCCTTGGCCTGATCACCTTCATCCTCATTTTCAAGAGTAGATTCACTCTTATCAAGAAAACTGCCACATTGTGCCTCATCAATATCATGTTCAAAGCGACCTGCTGCAGTCTTTGCTTCTTGTAGCTTGGAACCAAGCTTTTGGAGATACTTCTCGGTCTCTTTAAGAAGTTGCTTCACACGATCAGATTTCGCATCCTAATGAAATAATCGAGGTTGATGATTGAGAAAAAGCTATTGAGCATTGGCACTTCTATGCAAGTCTAGAAACCATTAACATATATTAAGTACAGCAACCTACCTGAACCATCCGTAGATAACCTTCCACATCGTTTATTTTCAACAAATTAATCTTCTCCCGCTGGATCCTATCAATCTTCTCACGATGAATGCGCTCTTTTCTTTTATGGTACTCTTTCACATATCTATTGACACCCTTCCACCGTTCCCTTTTGATTTTGAACACATCATCAAGCTTTTCCCTAAATTAATAAAACAAGTATTGAGTTCAGGAAACGATATAAAAAGTAATATTTCTATAGTCAACATAAAAACTAAAAATAAAAATTTAAAAAAAGAAAAAGCTATATAACTATATTTCTTCACCAAATAAAAGAAATCAGAAAAAAGAAAAAGGTACATACTTGTGGACTTCTATCTCACTGAAAAACTCCTTCTGTCTTTCACGGATTCTTTTTTGACGTTCTTCCCTCATTTTATGCTCATACCTTTCTAGTTGTTTGACCCTTCTACCATGCCTATGCTTCTTAACCGATTTCAACTGTTCCATCTCAGTTGTAATTGGTTTGAAAAAATCATTCAGAAAATCACTGCAAACAAAAGAAAAAAGGATATTGTCACACTGATCAATCATCAAAGAAAACTTAAACACTCATTTAAGATTTAAGAACACCAAGTACCTGCGGAGACGGCGCTGGAGGTCTAATAATTGAAGTTTCTTCAACTCTATGACGCTTTTTGTTTTAGCAGATATATCCTCAGATGAGCTCACATTTTCCTGCAATACAATTAATGTACCGCAGGCTATAAGATCTATCCAATATTAATTTGGAACCAATTGAATGCCGATTTTCTAGGGTGCACAAATGAATCAGATCATATGTACAAGAATAACATGTTCAACACTAAATTAGTAGGAAGCCGGTTAAAAACAAACCTTTAGCTTGAGGAAACATGTGGTCATTATTTGCTTTGTTTTTTGTTGTTTTTGTACCCAGTTTTGCTGAACTAGAAGCCTCTTTTTCTGCTGATCCATAATCCACCTTCCTGACATTGTATATTTTGGAGGAGGTAACCTCCCATTCTCTTCTATGTCTGTAGAAAAAGTGGCATCATGTCTTGATGCATCATTAACAGGAACTGTTTTGAACCCATCTGCAATTACTTTCACTTGATGTCAGAAAGGTGTAAATTATTGGGACAGGAACAATTCGGAAATCAATAGGATGTTCATCAAAGAAACTGATTTCAATCCCATGGTTTTAAAACCAAAGGTCTTACCTGAAGAAACATTTTTCGCTAATAAATCTGCATCCTTCATCAAGCTTGCTCCCTGGGGATCAATGCCAGTCCCTGGAACAGGTTTCAAGTGCTCTTTCAAAGCATACGTCAAGTGGTTTAGAGAATGATGGTTTCGAGAACCACCACTGTTAACCATATTTTGAAACTGATTAACAACATTGTCTCTTCTTTCTATTGGCAACTCATGCTGAAGAGAAGAGACTTGCGAGGGTCCTTCTGAAGCCTCATCAGAACTAGCAAATCCGGTAAAGCCATTTATCTCAGGATTCATCTGCTTATTCAGCCCAATGACAGAGGAAGGTCGGTTGGACAGTCCAACCTGAAGATTACCACTGTCAACATCACCCTTTGTACTAGAGGAATCTTGCTGCTGAAAAGAAGTAGCTGACGAAGCTTGTGCACCAGCTCTTTCTTGAATTTGCTTTTCAAGCTCTACTTTTTTGACAGCTAGGAGATGTTTCCTTTCTTCAGAAAGAATACCTTTGTCCCCAGTCATTATTGCACTCTCAGTTCCCTTGCAGAATGACGTAGCTTCCAGAGATTTTCCAGCAGAAGGGGACCCTGAAGAGTTATTATTATCAGGTTGTCTCATATTGTTCAGACCTCCAAACGGCATCATGGCCCCTGACGAGGTACCCAATTCAACAGAAGATTGTGACTTTCCTTTGTGGTCAGTATGATCCTTTCCTGAATTTCCATCATATATCTTCCCATCAGTTACCAGTTAGGTGACGAGAATAATTTATTATTTAACAATTAAATAAACACCAGTCACCTTCTCTAGAAAAAGCGGTTCCAAGAGCAATTTCAAGATGTAGTTGCTTTGGTGCTAAACCATTTCTGCACATTCAAAACAATATATGAAAATATAATGAAACTTAGTTCGATCTTTTCATATTTAAACAGTGGTAGCAAAGTTATGTTTTTACCTAAATGCTAGAAAAACAAGGCACTGAGCTCGGAGCTGTTTCAACTGTTGTTCTTTGAAAGGCACACCAGATGATCCACTAATCGTGGATCTTGCCATATCTCTGGGAGGAACCCCTTGTCTAAGCATAGTTATTTCTGAGTTACTACTATGCCTGTCAGTCTGTCAATAAAATTATCTGGTAAAGCAATCAACTTGACTCATATAAACCATATAAAAAAAAAACCTTGCGTAATATATATATATAATATAACAAGTAAATTTAAGTTTTAATTTAGTATAATGGATATCCCCATATACTGTAAGCTTTAGTTAGATGATTATAGAAGTTATGGCAACGAGTTAAAATAAAAATAAAATGGAAAGAGAAAAGCTTAAAGTCATTATGAAGAAAAAAAATTAATGTCACGCAATAACGTGAAACTAAGGACACATTTAATTCTTCATCTCTATTGCAAATATTAAAGCCACTATCTTTTTTATTTATTATTTTATTTTTCCACCCCTAAGTTTCAAAAGGACAAAAAGGCACCATGTCCAGTAAATAAACAGTAATAATAGAGATTCCTAGTTGAAACATCAATTCCAAAAATCTGGTGTGATAGATGGGGTTGAACAGGCATTACACATGTATTGATCAGAAAAAATGGAGCAAAAAGGGAGATATTCCTTGCAAGTGAGCTAAGTAGGACATACTTCCCCATCATATAAGTAAGAAATCCTGAGCTCCAGCATTATATACGACAAATACCTGGCCTATTTTATGTTCATCAGCAGAAGTAGTAGAACTTCCACTATCATGCCCAAGCATCCCACCATGCCGCATTGAACTTGAGAGAACTGATTCAGTCATTGCGTATGCACTAGTGGCAACCCCCATCCCTCCATGAACCATAGGATGAGCACCTGAAATTTAGAAAAATTGATCATGTAATTATTATACCATACAAGTAAAAACAGATATTTTCCTAATTTATTTTCCACCAGTAATTTGGCACTCCAAGAACTAAAAAAAAGAAAAGGAAAAGTGTATCCGAGAAACATAGAAGGCTCTACTGTCATCATCACAGAAGTGAAATAAAATAAAATAAAAAATAATAAGAAAAAGTGTATTCTATTAAATTCTTGGATTCCCATAGTTTATATTTATGCATAAACTCGTTAATCTTCATTGTTTTCCACTAACTTCTGTAGTTGACACTGCTATTTTATGCATAAATAATTCAAACTGTGTGCAGATCTCAAACCCAAGAACAGAAGTTCATCTATATACACAATGATCCTAGCACAATTGACAAATCCGTTACTTGAACCTGGGAAGGGGAGCATTAACAGATAAGTTGGAACTTGGAATTTTCGTCCATCACATCATCAGGAACAAGACAAAGAAAACAAGGGAATCTGAGATGTTTCAAAAGCTTACATATTCATTGAGTCAAACAACTTAAATCATGTATACATAACGAGAACCACCTTGAAGTTTACCAGAAGCAATATGAGCAGAGGAAACCTCTGTATCTTCTGGATATTTAGAATTCGGAGCACATGGCACTGGATTGCCAATCTTTGTTGGGCCTTCTTGGTTGGCCCTTTGCATTTGACTACTACTTGGAACCCTGTTAAAGTTAGTCAGCTCTCCACTTCTAACTGGAAGACCATCTGATGATTCAGCCTTGGTCATTTTACCCTTCCTCGTATTAGCAGTATTTCGTTGATCAAGACGAGAAGGAATGTCAACGTGTGGTTCTGCAGGTGACAATGTATCCCCCCTCTTTCTCTTTGAGGTAGCTTTTTTACCATCCTTTTGATTCACCTGTTTGTCCAAATTAGTAGTATCTCGTCTATCATGTGATTGTGAGTTAGCAGACCTAGAATCTAAACTACACGGACTTCCATGATCAAAAGACTGACCACTCCTCTGAGCCGCAGATCCTTGATAGTGATCAGGTGCTCCACTACTTGGGGAAACTGGGGGCCGGCCAGAAGCGAAGGAATCCAGTTTGGGCATCACATTTTCAGGCAACCCTGCTCTTGAATCCGTAGCAACACCCACTGCTTGTGAAGTTCCTGCACAAGTTACAATCGATAACATCAAAACCTACAGGGAAATTATTATGAACTTTTTTCCTGCAACATGAAAAATAAAAAAACTACCTATTTGAGAACTGCCAGCACCAGAAGGAGGACGTGAAGACTTCAATGCTTCAATATCAAGATTATGCTGATTGATGACAGTCTCCATTGCCCTACAATGACAAGTTAAGTTGGACGGAAATTTATTATACGACAAGGCAAGATAACAGTATAAAAGAAGATAAGGAATCCACAAAAAGAAATAAGAAATCAGCAACCAACACCTATATGGATAAACCTTGCACAAAAAGCAAGAAAATCCCCTTGTAAATTGAACATAATAGAAGGAGTGAGAACAGAAAGGATCACACTTCTAACCACTTGTTACGGAGTCAATAACACTGTCATGAACTAAAATCATAAACAAATTAAGTTGTTAGGCGGAAAAACTTGGGTTGTTAAACCCTCAGCTACTTCAGCATCGTGCATGAGTATATGACTCAAACCTATTCACTAAAAGGACATAAACAGACCCCGGCATGCTGCTCAGAAAGTGGCACCAAAATGCAACAAATGCTTATCATCTTTCCGAGTTCCACCCACTTCCACAAATAATTTAATAAATATGATCTTCCCATTACTTTATTACCATCTCAGGCATGCTAGAGCTAGTTAATATCTTATAAGTGAAGGAGTACATGTGAAACCTTATATTCTTACACCACATCTTACTCTTACTCCCACAAGGCACAAAAACATCATGATTGTCAAAATCAACCTCAAGCAGAAAGGGGATTAATAACTGACTGTGGATATCTATGTATGCATTTAATTGAGCACTATATATTGCAGGTATTCTACCTGGATATCACTTGATATGGCATTGAATGCTCCTTCCCACTTGATTTCATGTGTTGTAGTATCTGAAACAGATACCAAGTTAGTTACAAGCATACTAAACCCATACCAGGAACTAAGGAGTGACGAGGAATAATTAAAAAAGTCCGTTCATAAGAAAATGACACACACCACGTAGAGTTTAGTAGCCAACTTAGCTGGCTCATCTTTAGAATCTTGGATGAGTTTGTGCAGAAACTTAGCTGCCTCCAATTCAACATTTTGCGAAGAGGCCATCTCATTTATCCTGAAGCATACAAGAAAAAGCTAATGCTATCATACCAGGATAAACTCAAAATCACTAAAACATTTTAAACAGTCTAAGTGCAAATTAAGATATTATCTGGACCAATTTACAGTAGTGGCATAACCAAGCTCAACCCAAATACTTAAAGTCCAACATCCGACATAAATAAACCCTATAAATGTGTCGAAGTTTTATGATACCCTCCATAAACCCGACCACTAACGTTATGCAGTGGCAATTCTACACCAACTGTTAAGGCAGCAAAACTCAAAAGGAACTAACAAAGACGTGCAGATACTGCAAGGCTATGCTTTCCACTGGAGATTCCAACAAGATTCCAGAAAAACCAAAGGAAAGAAGCATGAAAACTTCAGGGGAGAGATGAATGAGTACTTTGGTATCTAAGATCACAATCAGAAGCTAATAAGCTATATCACTATGTGAAGGAATATATTCACCAAACAACATCACAAGGTATATAAGTAACTAATACCCTACACTCCATCTTTTTTCCGCTTCTCCAGTGGTTAATCCACCAACCTACCATCAAATACATTAACCCTGTTTTCTTAGTTATTCCACGACTTAAAAAAATTAAAAAGAAAACCCCACAAATAGAAATCCAGTATTTTGTGAGAAACACGCTAAGAAACAACTTAATTAATACTTTGACACACAAATCTAACTGGAAACTAACTGGAAACTCTAACTTTCTGCAGGGAACAAGCATAATAGCACAGAAATAACGAGAATGCCAGCAGAAGAAGCTGAAATTGAGATGAAAAATCAAACCCGGAACAAAATTCTGGAAAACAAAACAAAGAGTAGGTTTCATGATATCAGATTTCATTTGATAGGAATTGTTTAAAATACCTGATCGGAGAAGAAGAGAAGTGTACTCCAAACAAGATGAAGAAGCGAGCGAGGCTCTTTAAGCTACATAAAGAAATGAAAAGAGATTTCGTTGCGATGAAAACGAAACGAAACAAAACGCACCCTTTCCCTTCTTTGCATCACTGACCAACGAACGAACGAACGAACACCCCCAATCGCGGTTCCACTACACCGTCGCACGTGCTTACCGTGCTTTCCTTTTCAGCTTTTCTTTTTTTTTTCCCGGGTCAATATTTTTGGCGAATTATTTTGGGTCCTACTTCTTTTATTTCGGGTGAAACCCGGCCCGATCCATTAAGTGATCGTTTTGTTTCAAAGAATTTTAGTTTATTTTTGTAATTGTTTATGGAAAGATATTATTCTTATATTGAAATTTTAAAATTTAATTATTAAGTGTTTTCCAAATTTTTCACAAAAATCAAATCAAACTGAATTTAATTATTGTGAAATTATCTGGATTGGTTCAATGTATAATTTTTGAAAGCGAAATCTATTTGTCTTTGTAGATATTAGTTTATTATACATCAAAATTCTTCACTTTGTCATGACGAAGAAATAATTTCTTTTATATATATTTTCTTTAAATGATGAGCTAAGGAATTAAAATAAAATCAACTTGTGAAATTAAATACTGAAATGCAAATAAAACTTAATTATTGAACATGAAGCTTATTGCAAGAGTAAATAAGAGGAATTAAAAATAAACTTGAAATATAAAATGACTAAAATTAAACTTGCAGGACAGTTAAAATTTCATGAATGTAAAATGCAGAATTTATAAAATAATGTAAAAATATAAAAGAAAATCTATAAAAACTAATTTAAGACTAAGAATCTCGGGGTATAAAATTTTGTGAGAGTGTTTTAGAGAAGAATTTCTAACCTCGAAACACATGTTTTATGTTACTACAAACTTGTAATCTATATATTGCTACAATTATCTATAGATTAAAAGATGGGAATTCTACTGTGCCCTCTTTAAAATAAAGGATAAATTATTTTTTTTGGTATATATAGTTATTATTGATAAATTATCTTTTAACTAGAGTTCTAAAATTCGAATAAGATCCTCAAATCTAATTGCTATCTCTAATACCATTGCTAGAAAATCCTAAAAACGAAAGAACTAAAAAACTGATAGAAATTTGTGATATATTAATTAAAAATGATGGTAATTGGTGCGTGAAAGAAGACACCAAAGTATTTTATTTTTTATTTTTTCTCTTTAATTGCTCTTAAATTATTTTTCAATCATTATTCAGATAATAAAAATCCTAAAATGGTAATTATTGACTCATTGTTTTTATGACTAACTAATATTTTGATTTGTGTTTGTTATATAGTTATAAAAGGTTGTGAGAGTTGGTTATCTGAAGAATAGTATCATTATTGATCTTACAGAATTTTAAGAAAAATATTAGGAAGAAAATCTTAAGAAAAAGAGAGCTGAAAAATTAATAGATGTGTTTGTTGAAATGGGAGATTGAAAGCATATGAACAAGTTCAAAATTCTAACCTAATTGATTGGAAATGGTGATTGGATTTGAGAAGAATTATGGTTTTAAAATTAGAGAAGAAGAGGTATATTTAGTGAAAATTATGAAAATGACACTACTATTAAATTTAAAGAAAAACATCGCGTCAATTAAAAAGAAAATAGAATATAATGTAAATCTTGAAGCTTTGGTAGAAGAATAATTTATGAATAATTACTGTATATGTGACGATGGGTAATAAAAGTGAAACGTATGATAGAAGTTGAAATAAATTTGGATTCTACTTTTGGTATTTTAATATCAAGATTGTTTTGGTTGGACTGTATGCTAATTTAAAATTAGGGATGATTTTTCTTGAACAAAAAAAAATTAGGGATAATTTCAAAAGGAAATTAAAATTTTAATAAATAAGAAGTGACATTGAATGACATTATCTATTCCTTTATTAAATTACTTTTTCTCTTATTGATATTAGAGATATTTTGAAAAGTCAGAATTTATTTCTAATAATATGTATAATGAACAAATATATTTGTAAATTGTTCTTGAAAATACTAAAAGTAATTTCCAACCATTTGTAGTACTAAATAAATAAATCTTTTATAATATTCGATATAATATTTTATGAGAATATATTTTTAAATATAATTTTTAATATTTAAAACATCTACGGAAAATTATTGATTAATTGCCATAATTGAAGTCAAAAAAGCTATTTTAACTAAAAAAACATTAATTATCGGTTACATATCGGAATGGATCTTTTCAAATTTTTTTAATAATTAAAAGAGTAAAGTGTGATGTTTTATCATTAATTTTAGAATAATTACTCAAATCAGTCTCTAAATATTTTAAACTCGGACATTTTAACCCCCAAGAAAAATTAATACACAAATCAATTCCCAATGGTCAATGTTTTATTCCGGCAGACAAATCAATCGCCAGTTTATTTTCTAGTAAGTAATTACTCAGATCAGTTTCCAAAAATTTTAAAAATGGACATTTTAGTCCCCAAGAAAAATTAATATTATAATACTATACTATATTTTTTTCATTTTTTTCTGTCAGGGCTGAGCTACATGTAGAGAAAGAGTGCAACGACTTCCCTAATTTTAATTTTTACATGTAAATTTTAGTTTAGCCCCCTTTAAAATTTTATTTTAATCTTATTTTATTGTATAAATATTTTTGGCTCCCTCTAATATTTCATCTAACTCTGCCCCTGTATATAATCACTCAACAACAACAACAACAACAACAACAACAATAATAATAATAATAAAATTATTAGAGATTATTCTATAAGAAATTTAAGGTTAAAACCATTTGATATTTTTGTATTTAATATAAAACAAATATGTGCTATGTAAAAAAAATTTACTTATCATTTAGTACATCTTAAAAATTTACCAATGAAAAGATTTTTTAGTACACTACGTCCTATAACACTAAAATCA
Source organism: Arachis duranensis (assembly GCF_000817695.3). Lineage (NCBI taxonomy): Eukaryota > Viridiplantae > Streptophyta > Magnoliopsida > Fabales > Fabaceae > Arachis > Arachis duranensis. The sequence continues at coordinate 3,163,807 of NC_029775.3, read as the reverse complement.
TTTTTACTTATCATTTATAAAAATATCATTTTTCAAAATCCCATTTTTCAACTTTAATTTTTCAAGTACGATTTTTTTTATTTAGGGCGAGTTAGCCGCACTCTATATTTTTTATAGAGTTTGCTTGACCCCGAACTTTATAATTATATAGAGTTCGCCAAACCCAGCGAATTTCATTCGAATTTTTTTCAAAACCAATGAAATTCAAATTTTGAAGCCATTATCATTGTTTACAAGAGTACATAGAAGTACATAAAAATAGACAGATAACAAGCATGATTTTTGGACATTAATGGCAATTATTATCATCGTCTCAAAAAATATATAGATACACGGAAATAAACCATATTTTTACGGAAATAAGTCATATTTTTATTTAACAAGAATTTTTTCTCATTATAAATTAAAAAAAAACTATTATTTTCCTAATATTATTGTGTACTCCTATGTACTTTTGAGACGATGATAATGATTGTCATTGTTTATTGTGAAGTTTAAGAATTTGAGTTAGCCATTTTTTTTAAATTTGAAGTGAAGTTCGTCGAATTCTATAAAAATTATGGTGCAGCGAACTTGCTTTGCATAAAAAAACTCGTATTTGGGAAATTAAAGTTGAAAAATAGGATTTTCGAAAATAATAATTTAGTGAGGGTAACAGAACCAATCGATTAAATTAGCTAAACACAAATTGCTTTGATGATTTCAATCGATTAGGTAATATAACTAATCGATTGAATAAGAAAAATCCCACGTACCTTGCAAAATTCAATCGATTGAATTTTTAATAAACATGATTTTTTCAACCCAAGATCAATGATAAAATTATGATCGATTAAGATTACAAAATATTTATTACGATTAATGGAAGATCTAATTTATTATTGTTTTAGTTTTTTATTTTTAATAAACATAATAGATAAATGATAAAAAAATAATTTATAAAATAAAAAATAGATTTTATAATTAAATAATATATAAAAGACTAATTTATAATTAAAATTAAATAAAGACTATTTAGTAATTATTAAAAAATTAAAAAAAATATATTTTGTTACGGAACCATTTAATAGTCCAAACATTATGGAACCATCGAATTCAGTGCCGAATTTTATTAAATAAATATATCATCTCAAATTTCTCTCAATTAATCCTGTGAAATGTATCTCGCAACATATAAGAAAAGTAGAAAAGGTTGTCAACAAAATTCAAATGCATCTTACAAGAGGTTTTCCTTTGCAATAAACCGAATTGCATGTAACATCTTCATCTTCAATTATTAGAACAATAAAGAATAAAACAATGAATTAATATGAAGATCCATATAAAACTAACTTTTAGATGAATTAATAGTAGACAACATTTTTTTCTACTGTTAATAAAGATTGATTAAAATTAAGTGACAAAATTGGTTTTGATGGGATGATTTGGCAGGTGTCTGCCAATTTTTTCTGTAATAACTAAAACTTTATACTTAATCCATTTTAAAGGCATATAAATCCCAAATTAATTAATTCCGTTTTTTATTTTTTTTATAGATTATTAAATTCTTAATTTTATTTTTATTTTAATTAACTTCATAAAAATATTTTTTATTTTTTAAATAGAAAAGTTATTGACAAAAAGTGTGAAAAAATACATAATAGAATATTACCCCCCCTTTTATTGACAACTTTGCCGGATAGACACGGTTAAAAACTTTTAATAAAGGTTCAGAATGTGTTATTTTCATATATATGGTCATTTTTGGCGTTTCCCCAAAATATGTGACTTTGTTAAGCAAAAATAAAAATTGGATGTGCGCTTTGCAATTTTTTTAATTCAGAATTCTACAAATTGATATTCGATTTTGTAATTTTAAATATTTTAAATTTTGTAAAACGAAGAATCCGGAGTATCCGATTTCGATGTTATAAATTATTTAATTTTACAAGAAATAAAAATTGAAAAGTCAAATTTTAATATTATACATTTTCTTAATTTTGTAAAAAATAAATCAAATAGTCCAATTTATGCAACTCCGAAAATCAAGTTGAACTATCTTAACAGCCCTTGGTGCAATTTTTCTTTCTCTGTTTTACCCTACCCTATCCAATGTGTGTGCATTTCACTCATCCTTCCCCTGTTTGGTAAATAGTTAAACTCACTCTAAAATATCACTCATTTTTCAAATTTGTCCCCATTGATTTTTAATCCAATCTGTGCTTAAAAAATTTTCAGTTAGACAGGATAGTCATTTTGTTATTTTGTTATTTCCCTTAATGACGGCAACCACAGCAATTTTTTTTTTTTTTGGTATTCACGGCAATCACAGCATTAACAAAAGCTGATCTGACATGTTAAGTTACATATCGACGTCGTTTTTAAGGATGGGTGCTTTTTTTTATAGACTTGCCCCATGGCCAACAATTAGTTTCAGTCTTTTTTGGCTCCTTCAGCCACGGAAACCGGCCAGGTTCTTCCTCAGACCGGTTCTTGCACATTTTCACACTTTTCGGATTCCTGGGGTGCTTCTGAGCAAGCAGTTAAATTATCCTTCTCAGGTGAGCTCACTGCAACTCTATCCTCAGTTGCTGAAGGAAGGGTTTCCTCCATTTCGTTCAATGCATTTTCTTGCAAAACTAGATTATCGTGGGAAGTTTCAGATTCTTTAGTACCAAGCTTCACAGCAGAATCAACCAAAGCCTCATCTGACAAACTCTCTACATGTTCGCCCTCAGCAACTGAAGAGCATGGAGGTGGAACCCCTTCAGATTCAATGACATCCTTCTGAGGTAAGCTCTCTTCAATTATCTCAGCGGCCACAGAAGAAGAGCACTCTTCTGCATCTTTCAGAGCATTTTGCCGTACGGCTTGATTATCCTGGTTGGCGACACCAGTTTCAGTTCCTTTAGTATCATGCTCCACCATAGGTTCACCCACTGTCAGTGAAGAACATGGAAGTGGAGCCCCATTGGCTGATGCTGTTTCGGGCACAGCTGGAACGCCATTAGAAACATCTGTTTCATCAACTGCAACAGCTTCAGTGTCTCCTGACACCTGAATTTTTTGGTTGGTGCCAACTAAAACATTCTCCCCCTCTGCCTTGTCCCCTGATGCACAGGAACATGACACATCCATCTCAGCAGCACAGCTCTCAATGGTTTCTGCCTGATTCTCCATATCAGCTAATCCTTTAGATTCACCCTCGGCCTTGTCCCCTGGTGCAGACACACACGGGACATCCATCTCAGTAGCACAGTTTTGAATGGCTTCTGCCTGATTCTCCATATCAGCTAATTCTTTAGATTCACCCTCGGCCTTGTCCCCTGATGCAGACGTACACGGGACATCCATCTCCGCAGCACGGTTTCGAATGGCATCTGCCTGATTCTCCATATCAGCTAATTCTTTAGATTCACCCTCGGCCTTGTCCCCTGATACAGATGTACATGGGACATCCATCTCAGCAGCACGGTTCTGAATGGCTTCTGCCTGATTCTCCATATCAACTAATCCTTTTGATTCAACTTGTGCTTCAGAGGATCCTTGTGGACCTTTATCAGAAAAGGTCTCGACCTCATTTCCCCCTTCAAATGTTTTAGGAGCAGCAAGGATTCCAGTTTCATGATTTTCAGGTATCCCGCCATCCTGGTACACACAGAATGTTGTTACGCAATTAAGACATGTAAGACCAACACAAGATTTGGATAGTGTCCAGAGGAGGAACCGACCTGTGACTTGCAATGATCACCGTGGTCACCTTCAGAATCAATTGATTCCTGAAGCAGCAACGGAACTGTACAGGGAACCTGCAGAAAAAAAAATTGTTGAATTCAAGGTATAATATATCTATTAGATTTGCTAGTAGGTGCAACAAGACTTACCTCAGTGGCATTCCTACAGCTCTCCTCTGCACATTTCTCTGGGGGCAGGAATTCAGAGCGGTCAGTCGCACCCTCCTCCATTGACTCTTCCAGAGTTTCAGGGTTACTAATTGCACAGGTTCTGGATGACACCTTGTTATCCTCTATGCTAAAAGATGACGAGGGTAAAATTGCAGTTTCAGATATGGTTCCCTCTTCCACAAGGACAGACTGAGAAGCATCCACTGAAGAATTGGCCACAGCTTTTGACCCTGATGTTTGTTGTAAGACTGACCTATCAACAGGTTCATCAGGAGATTGATCTACGATTTTTTCCACCGCATCTGCTAAGAACGTATCTACATTCTGCGGAGAACTCTTTGCCACAACCTCATTGTCCTGCACAATTGTAACTTGGTTACTCACAGATGTGTCAATTTCCATTGGGCAAACCTCAGAAGAATCAACATTGGTATCGCCAATAGCTTCTGGGGATATCACATTTTCCTCGGGAACTGGGTCAATATTAGAAGATTTATCAACAGCAGAGACGGGTTGTTCACATATGGAATCCCCCATGTTCATTTCCCCCTCAGAGAGGGATTGTGAACAGCTCTTAACTAATGGATTCTCATGCAACTCAGCATGTTTTAAAGCATCTGAATACTTCCCACTTAATGCAACATTGGAGGCCTCCGTTTCCGAAGGTGATAAAGCATTTTGTTCTATAACAAGTTCTAATGCATTTTGAGAATCATTTCCCACAGGACAGGATGGGATCACTTGTGGTTGATCAGACATATTTTCACCAGAAGAAGCAAGAGGTGAAGATTTTGTACATGATTCAGACAGACTCTCGGTCCTTACAGCAGAACTAAGTGGAGTTGCATCATGAGCCTTCTTCACTTCACTCTGATTAGAATAAGTTTCAGTACAATGTTGAATATGGTCCAAGTCTGGGAAGGCTGCTTCAGTAGTTAGTATATCCAAACTTGTTTTATCCTCCAGATTCTGAATATTCAATGCTTCCACATATTGCTTTTCGTGCGTATTCACAGGAAGGTCTGAAATTAAAAAATCTGCTCCAGTAGGAGACATATCAGAATCAGTTTTATTCTCTGAACACCGAAAATTGAAGGCATCCACTGCTCCTGTAGTTGGCTTGTCTGATGCTGCTTTAACTTCAAGATACAGAGTAGTGGATGTTTCCTCTAATTGTCTTTCATTTCTGTTCACTGCTCCAGTAGTTGGCATCTCCGAATTTTCTTTGCTCTCAAGAATCTGCATATTAGTTGTCTCTTCAGATTGCTTGTCAGGCTCCAAATCTGCTTTATCCTCCTTACGCATGTTATTGGAGACATCCACTGCTCCAGTAGTTGGTATATCTGAACTTGCTTTGTCCTCCAATTTTTCATTATTGAATTCCCCCTCTGATTGTTTTTCTTGTATGTTCACAGCAATGCCTGGAGTTAGACATGCTGCTTCCGTATTGGTTATATCATAACCTGCTTTATCAGCATTCAACTGGGTATTCATGAAATCAACTGTAGTATTAGTTTTTGCGAGTTCGCCAGCAGCAGAATCTGCTGCTTTAAGCTTTGGTAAGCAAGTTCCAGAGAAAACTTCTTTCATAACCCTAGCAACATCATTGACATTTTGCATTCGGCTAAAATTAGAAATCTTATCTGAGGATACTGGTGCACTATCAACCCTTGCTGGCGCAACTTTGTGCTGCTTGTTTAGAGAAGAATTGGCAGCTCCCTCTTTTGTGTTTAAATCATGAGCAGCACCTCCAGTGGGCAAAAGGATCTGAAATGCTTGAGCTTGAGCGACATCTGTAGGGACTTTACCTGCCGATGACTCTACTGATGACTTCTGAAAATCATTATTTAAATTAGGATCCTGGTTAGCAAGGGAATCAGAAACAACAGGAGATGCCGAAGATGATTTTCTCCCCCTACGCCGGGGTGGCTCTACTCTATTTTGAGTTTTACGGCCTTGTCTTTTAACTGACATGGATTCAGGTGGGCATGGCTGAATGGATTCAGAGGCTGATATCGAAGGATAAACATTGTCTGATGCATTGGGAACTGCTTGTGCAGCCAAAGGTTCTATAGCCTGATTAGAACATCCTTCTGATTCTTTTGTAGAATGGACTGGAGAAGTATCAGCTTTTGAAGCTTCATCAGAATGATGAGTTTTGGCCTCCAATTGTTGGTCCCTTGTAACCTCTGTAACAGGCAGTGTTGAGCCACAGAAACTTTTGTTCCTTAAGTTCTCCAGAACAGCAGTCTTGGATAAATTGTTGGAAGCAGAATCATGCATATCAGAATTCTGAACCTTCTCTATTTCCAACCCTGCAAAGTGTAAATTCTTTAGATCACATCCTAAGCCTTTTTCTGTATGAACTATGAAGGTTAAAATGTTAATATTAAAATGTTGACATTCAAAATATACCCACCAGGAGATCTTTTGGTATTATCTTCAGTTGTTGATTCAACCAATGCCTTATTGGCTATATCACCAGATACTTCAGTTGATTTTAAATCCTTATCACCAACGCTATGTAATGCATGATCTTGGACAACACTGTGTGATTCCTGAACAAGGCTATCTTGCAAGGTTTTCAACTCAGTGGCTTTATCATGTAATACATTGCCAGATGAGCCTTGTAGATTGGAAGTAAGGTGCAAATTCTGACTACCTGAAACGTTTGGAATAGGCAATAACATTGCTTTTTTCTTTCCCCTACTTCGGGGAGCTCCTGATCCATTTTGAGGCTTCTGATGTTGCCCATTATTTTGTATAGGTACAGAAGGATAAGTAGGAACAGTTTGCGGCACAGGAGTAACAGAGGACAAAGGAAGGGGCTGCTGAGAACTCAGAGCAATCCCAACACCAGATTTATTATTACCTCCGCTGCTAAAAGTCACAGAACCCTGTTCTCTACATGATTGTTGTACCGTAGCACTGGAGGAAACAGTATCACCTTGGGACATAGCTTCACCAGCAGATGGATTCAGGGGTTTGTGTTCCAACTGCTCATTCATCTTTAAATCAGGACCAATAGAAACCCCAGGTACAGGAGGCGACACCAGAACCTGCTTCTTCCCTCTACGTCTAGTTGCTTCCCCTCCACCTTGAGATTTCCGGCCTTGTCCTCTTGTTTGTATTGGCACAGAAACAGTAGTACCCTCTGCTTGAGAGTTGGGTGTAGTAGTCAGATTAGGAGAAATACCAGTATCAGACTGCTGCGCAGGTCCACTCACACCACCAACTTCAGAAGAATGAGCAATAGATTTGGGAGTTGACGATACTACTTGACCAAGCAAAGTTCCTTTCTTTACCTGCATGTCCACTTCAACAGTTCCAGAAGTACCCAGAGGGACTTCAGTAACAGGTGACTTATCTGAGGTTTTCCTTCTTGGCCTGCCACGTCCACGTTTAACAGGTGGTGTTATATCTTTGACTTTATGCAGAGGCAAACTCCCAAGAGATGATGTTGCAGGGGCCACCGGAGGCACCACTGCAGTCTCCGTGACAGAAGCGGTTGTAGCAGAGCTAGAAGCATTTGTTTTGCAATTTGACTCTGTCACTTCTTCCATTATTTTCGGTGATCCAGGAGATTCAGCTTGACACATCTTATCAAACTCCTCCTCTGTCCATTGTTCTTCATAGGAACGCACCTGTGAAAAGCATATGGAAAAGGCAATAAGAAGTTAGAAAGTGGTAACTGATATTCACTACAAGGATAACACAACACTAGGATATAAATCTACATCTTCAACTTCATTTTCCTTCTCTTTTTTGGGAGCTTATTAAACATATTCCTACAGGTGGCCAGGGAATGAAATTTTCTACACCATGTGTCAACTAGAATCCCCAAAGGGGATATGCATGTGGGTATAGCAATGTAGGTCAGGTTTATGCAATAAAAGGTTAAGAGCAAAAGGTGAACACAGCACATTTATGACCCAGAAAAATTAAATTAACCAATTGAATATATAGAGAAACCTCTCTTGCACGTTTTCCCCTTCCATAATGTTGAGAATCAAGGCCCCCAAGAGTTCCACTCTTCCTCTTGACTCCGTTAGATGCTACTTCATCCTTGGGCACATCGGATATCTTCATCGCTTCATATAATTGTTTCAAGTCTTCATCTGTAACTAGACGTGAAGGAAGTGGAGGAATAGGCTCAGAACCATCAGTTGCTGGCCCAGATACCAACTTCTTCCATGTAGCCTACAAAGATTTTTTTTACCCCCCCATGGAAATCAAGATTCTTTGTCACACAAAAAGTATAAGCAATAATTATGCAAATGAAAAAATCTCAATAAAATAGACAGTAGCATACCATCTCATCTTCGCGCCTTTTTTGGTCAACAGCCTCAAACACATCTATCTCTGCTTCACTGCCAACAAGAATTTTAAAATAAATTAATAAGCAAATCCCTCAAGTTTCTTTCTTCTTAGTTCCCCTTTTTGACATGGTTAGGGTGTACACAAGAGGAACAAAGAAGAGAATAGATGAAGTATTGAGTAACTAAACAATAAAGCTATTATAGTGCTAAACTGCTAATATAAATGAGCATGGCATATAACCGGGCTTGAGATGCAATCATAAAAGAACAGTTCTTGGGTCATGCTAAAAGATCCTAAAATAACCTAGTGCAACAAATCTTGCATTTAGACAATACATTTAAATCAGCAAACAGAGGAAAGAGTAGAATGCTGGAATGACAACCATAAATCAGGAAGCATAACTTATTAACAGCTAAAAAGTTATGTTGGATAAGAATAGTCACCAGCCAAAAAATATAAGTACATGTACACTAACACAATATTGCCAAGAATAAGATTTTAGGAGAGTTGGTCATTGACATGAGGCAAACACATATTGCCAAGACTTCTAATCATTCCCAATCAGCAAACCAAGTTATAGTACAACCTAGAAAGAGTAAATCCTAAACCCAATTTATTATCCGATGAATCAAGAAATATCATTCAGAGACAGAAAATGGTGTAATTTTCAGGAAATCAAGTACCTGCGTGCTAAGAGATCATTTAAAGCATCATCGTCCAATACAGGTGCCGCTTCCTCTTTCTTACACTCACGCAGGAGGGATTCCAAGTATTCTCTTCGGTCCTCAGCACTGTAATACATAGGCAAAATAAAACTTCAGAGCTGATTCAAATTCTGTGATGAACTAAAGATCAAATGTATGAGGTCAACCTTGTATTATTGTCAAAAAACCCAGCAGTAATGCTCTGATTAGCAACTCCCAGTTTGTGCTCAGCAGAAGCTCTGACTTGTTCTTCAACAGTTTGAACCTTTTTACACCAAATGCGGAATTAGATACTTTCGTAAACATGACAATTTGGCACAATATTTAAAGTATCGTTTCCACATTGGCACAAACGTGGCCTTATTAGCATCAGAGACAATTAAATGATAAGTTCATCCAAACAATGCTTAAGATTAGAAGTGTATCTTGGATTTTATGGTATCAAGATGCAGCAAACAATATGCAGATAAAGATTCCAGTGATCCAAGGTTAGCCTTGTACAGAAGGTATGCTTACTTCCCAGTCATAAATCTCACTAAAAATCCAGATACCCATAATTGTCAGGGTAAAAACTAAACTCCATCTTTTATCCAGCAGTCTTGTCCGCATCTTTCCCTTGCTTATCTTATAAATTTCTTCTTTTTCAAAGCCAAATAGAATAAACTCCAAAGAAACAGACAACAAAATGGGTTTTAAATGGAATTATAACCATGACTTGCGACTCTGATATTATTTAAAATATTCTTGTTGGTAGACATACTAACAGCAGAGTCAACGCTAGCTCGCAAGATAAACAACTACCCACCTATCCACCCCCAAAAAAGAAAACCATAACCACAAAAGAATAACATCCTATTACTAACAGCAAGGAGGAAATATTATTGTGAATCAGGAAAAAATATTGCTATTCAAATCAGATCTTTTTTTGGAATAAACTAAAACAGTATTATTGAGAAGGGGAGGATGATACAAATAAACAGGACGAGAAGCAAGAGAAAAAGCTATAAACTTATCAAAGCTTTCCAATCTCGTCAACATGTTTGATATTTGAGTTTCTCAAAATCAAATATATACAATTTTATCCACCCATCAGTAAAAGAGATAAAAAGTACTAACTGTTTCAAATCGAAGTACTAAAACATCCTTCTTCTGACCAATTCTATGAGCCCTTGCTTGTGCTTGCAGGTCAACCTGAACATATACCACAACCAAACAATCATAAATAATCAGCAACAAAAAGCAAACAACTTCACAACGAAACTCATATAAGAAATATAATTGCCTGTGGATTCCAGTCGGTGTCAAATATAATCACTGTGTCAGCAGCTTGAAGATTCACTCCAACGCCACCAGCTCGAATGCTAAATACCAACAGATGAAAATCAGCAAATTTGAAGGTAATATAAAATGATAAATCTCATTCTGAAAAGAAAATAGAACCTACCTTGTTATGACCTAAGGGTTATATCATGAAATCATGAAAGAAATCTCGTTAACTGACTATCCTCATTTGCCAAATTAGGGTAAAAAACGTGAATACAATGGCCTAACAATTTCTTACCATTAAACAGAGTATCCTTATTTGCCAAATTAGGGTAAAAAGAGAAGCAAGAAAGGAATAAGTGGAAATATCCTTTGGAATACAAAAAAAAAAAAAAATTCCCTTTCTCACCTCCAATCCAATCATCAAACTATTTCGCATTCAGACATAATGCTCAAGTAAATATTGGAATTACCTGAGCAAAAATATAAAATATGGAGAACCAGGTTGGTTAAACAGGTCTATTAGGGCCCCACGATCACCTCCCGAGGTATGTCCATCCAACCGAAGGTACCGATGCTGTTTAAGAGTTAAGTATTCCTCCATAACATCAAGAAGCCTAGTCATTGTTGAGAAGAAAAGAACCTGTAACAGCATTATTTGACACCAAATATTTAGAGTTAAATTTTACTTTTAAAAACGATGTACTAAGACCAAATACTAGATAAGTAAAAAATAGTTCGGTTCCAATGCTCGAGAGAAACAAATAAGGAAATGTCAAATTCAGTATCCAAAGAAGCTAACAGCCAAAAAGTATCCAAACAGAATATCAAAAAAATTAAAATTAAAATTAAAATTTAAAAAAAATAACAAAGGAAGGGAAGTTTGGCACTTTAACCAGCATCATTCTCCAAACCCATGGCCACTTACAACAATAGTGCAAGTGAAGGGAGTTAAAATACAGTGCTTCAGAAACAGTTATAAAGGATACAATACCCGATGATCTGCTGCCTTCAATTTAGGTAAAATACGGTCCAACATCTCAAGCTTCCCACAAAGTCTAATAATTGGGGGCAGATAATGCCTAGGTATAAAGTTATCCACCTAAAAAAAAGCAAAGTCGAATTGTAGCATACAGAGAAGTAAACATATGGAATTAAAAATAAATAAATAAATAAGACTATTTAAAACAATAAGCTATAGCCTACCAACAGTGTTTAATTACTTACATTTCTGGCTGCATGATAAAGAGTCAGAAATTATAGAATATAGACAAATCTTGCTGACAAAAATGTTTTTATTTTCTTTTTTTAAAACTTTGTGATCTTGCTTTCTTAGTTGTCCGGTTTATCCATAAAATTGTTCAGAAAATGATATGGAAGGTAGGTGATTGGTGGAATACAATGTATTCCTCGGACTTTATATCTCACAAGGAAAATGTAAGTATAATGTTTGTATTTTCTTTAGCTCGTAAAATCTAAGCAAATTGTGGTTGAAATCATAATTCAAAAGACATAAACTCCTCTCTGAGAAATTAAGAATATACCTCCTCTGCATGAAGCTGGCTGAGATATGGATGATTGCAGATATTACGAAGCTCCATGACAGAGTTGTGTACCGACCGTCCCTAACAATTGAGTGCTCCAATTAGATCACCCAAGAAAATCTCATTTAAACACACACAGAGACCAAAAGAAAGAGAGGAAGGAACAGAAAGTACAAGAAAATAAAACCTTTGTTGTGCCAATAGAGCCAAGATTTTCTTCCACTCTCTTCATCAAAAGTTTTTGATATGCAGATGCTTCACATCTTACGAGTCTTTCAATCTTTTCAGGAAGTTCATTTTCAACCTACAGTAAATTCAAAATGCAAGACCATTAGAACTTGATTTCAATGACTGCAAAAGCTAGCATACTTTAAGAGACAAGATTTCACTGAAGGAGGCAATGCCGCAAAGAAACATCTCAATTCTCAGAGCTAACAATACTGAAATCCTAAACTGATTCTATTAAATATCATATCGTACAGTTATAAAAACACTAGAAAAACTCTTTAGGAACTTGGTTTTATCTTGGTGCCTATGTCACAATGTAAGAATAGAATATAATTCTTATTCCCTGCATATGTCCTCAACCAGTGAAAAGCTATGGTGCTCTCAAATTCTAACTTTTTGGATTCTCATGAAGGAAAATATATAATGACAACTAGACACCAACCAGAAACTAGTAAAGAAAGGTGAATAACTGAATATATAAGTAGCTAAAAGATGAACACACAAATCTTCATAATTTTATTTCATAGAAGCAATTAGAATGAATTTAATGAGTATATGAACCATAACAAAAATAAGAAGCCATATAATTTTTCCTTCATTTTGTTTTTTTATTTTTTTTAATTTCTTTTAAAGGAATAGAACAAGATCATAGTATGCAGAAAAACAAAACTTAGAAGCAGTAGCATAGTAATCCTAGGCAGTTGGACTTATTAAGGAACCTTGTGTTTAAGCCTCCGAAGTACGAATGGTCTCAGAACTTGGTGCAGACGATTGATGATCAAGAGGTTCTCCTCCTCGGATAGTAAGGCCTTGTTATAAGTTTGAAATCAGACAAACAGAATAATGAGGTTGACAGTTAACCATGAAGACTTCAAATATCAATAGATTAAAACATTATCCATAGCTTACTTCATCTGGCGAGTTATCTCCAGCACTCTCAAATGGCTTATTAAACCACTGAGAAAAATCCTCAGATGAATTAAATATGTTAGGTAACAAGAAGTTAAGTAGCGCCCATAGTTCCTCAAGATTGTTCTGCAGAAAATATAAATAAACCAGCACTAAATAATAGTATCACCTGTATGTCTTAAAACCATTTTTAAATAAATTAAATATATACAGGCAAAATACAAAGTAAGCTGAAATAGAAGTTAAAATAGTAGTGAACCTGCAATGGAGTTCCAGTTAACAACAATCTATGAGAGCTCTGATAGTGTTTTAAGTCAGCATTCAACTTGCAAGAAGCATTTTTTATGCGGTGGCCCTCATCAATTATTATATAATGCCAGTGTATTTTGCTAAGCTTTGGTCTGTCATGCTTGTTCATTAGATATTCATATGTTGTCAGGAGGACATTGAATTTCTGGTGAACAATCCTGTCCCTAAATCACAGAACAAGGGATGAGAATCATACAAGGTATCGTAACAAAACATTGAGTTGCATATCAATTTTTGAAAGCGCCATTACTTGAATAACCGACGTCGCTCCTCAGGTGGTCCAGCATAGACAATTTTATGTACATCAGGAGCCCAAAAGTTGATTTCTGAATCCCAACCAGGTAGAACAGAAGAGGGCACAACCACAAGAAATGGCCCCCTATCATTTTTACTTTCCATCAGGTAGCAAATTAGAGAAATAACCTTCCAATAAAAAACAGCACAGAGAAAAACGAGCATTAAGATTTTATTAATACACAAGCTCTTTGGATCCTCTTTTTAATCAAAATGTTTAGCTTGCATATGTTCCCTTTGAACATATTCATGAAACCCACAGAAGACCAATTATACAGACAGAACAAGACATGTTAAAACAGATATAACCAAAATTTATTCCATTAGTTAACTTTTGGTAAGACCAATTTAGAGTCCCAACTTCATTGGTTTCTGCTAATGGTATCTTTTCTACTCCCCTTACTGGACAATCTATCATTTTGTCAATTTTCCTCGATGGAACCTCCTTCTCACATGACCATAGATCATACAAAAGCTTTCTGTCTTATTCTCATAAATATGTGATGTGCCAAATGACTCATTAACACAACAAAAACTTTAAAAATAGAAGAAAATAAATTTTTACCTGAACAGTTTTACCCAGTCCCATTTCATCAGCAAGGATGCCATTCAAGTGGTTGTTATATAAGGAAACAAGCCACCTCAGGCCATTCATTTGATACCTAATGACGAAAATTGAAAAACAAATAAATATAAAGCCAAACTCCATGCTAAAACAACAATAGTTAACAAAATTTTTGGTGAATTTACTTAGGGGTATACCTAGGGTAAGCTTTTCGTGGATGAACTCCATGAGTAATGTTACATATCAAGATCATCCAGGAAATTTTACCCCTTCATTTTACCCCCTATCAAAACACAACCTTGAAGGAAAAAATAACATGCAAAAGAACCAAAGAAAACCTCCCTGAAAGAAGAACTAGGGACAATCATGCTTTGATCCTCACAAAATTCAAATATAAACCAATTAAACCAAATGTAAATGTAACATACTCCCTCAATTTTCCGCCCTTCAAACAAGATGGCTGCTCTGCAATGCTCTCCTTTACACTGCAGCAAGAAAATTACTTAGAATGGAGCAAAAGAATTACTCAACAGAGTAGGAAATCCAAAAAAAAGCAAAAATTATTGGACACAAAATACAAATCCATTGAGAAAGAAATTCTTTTTAAATTTTTGTAATGGAATATAAATAAACCAAAACTCAACTATTAAACCCTGATAAGAAACCGCAAGTACAAAAGCTATACCTGTGTGCCATCATATAATATTTCTCATTGCTTTCCAGATAATGCTGTAGAACAGAATTTTGGAAGAAACAAGCAATATAATTATTAATACCCAAACTTAAAAAAAGAGATGGGCAATTTCGGAAAGGAAACTTGCCTTGGCCTGATCACCTTCATCCTCATTTTCAAGAGTAGATTCACTCTTATCAAGAAAACTGCCACATTGTGCCTCATCAATATCATGTTCAAAGCGACCTGCTGCAGTCTTTGCTTCTTGTAGCTTGGAACCAAGCTTTTGGAGATACTTCTCGGTCTCTTTAAGAAGTTGCTTCACACGATCAGATTTCGCATCCTAATGAAATAATCGAGGTTGATGATTGAGAAAAAGCTATTGAGCATTGGCACTTCTATGCAAGTCTAGAAACCATTAACATATATTAAGTACAGCAACCTACCTGAACCATCCGTAGATAACCTTCCACATCGTTTATTTTCAACAAATTAATCTTCTCCCGCTGGATCCTATCAATCTTCTCACGATGAATGCGCTCTTTTCTTTTATGGTACTCTTTCACATATCTATTGACACCCTTCCACCGTTCCCTTTTGATTTTGAACACATCATCAAGCTTTTCCCTAAATTAATAAAACAAGTATTGAGTTCAGGAAACGATATAAAAAGTAATATTTCTATAGTCAACATAAAAACTAAAAATAAAAATTTAAAAAAAGAAAAAGCTATATAACTATATTTCTTCACCAAATAAAAGAAATCAGAAAAAAGAAAAAGGTACATACTTGTGGACTTCTATCTCACTGAAAAACTCCTTCTGTCTTTCACGGATTCTTTTTTGACGTTCTTCCCTCATTTTATGCTCATACCTTTCTAGTTGTTTGACCCTTCTACCATGCCTATGCTTCTTAACCGATTTCAACTGTTCCATCTCAGTTGTAATTGGTTTGAAAAAATCATTCAGAAAATCACTGCAAACAAAAGAAAAAAGGATATTGTCACACTGATCAATCATCAAAGAAAACTTAAACACTCATTTAAGATTTAAGAACACCAAGTACCTGCGGAGACGGCGCTGGAGGTCTAATAATTGAAGTTTCTTCAACTCTATGACGCTTTTTGTTTTAGCAGATATATCCTCAGATGAGCTCACATTTTCCTGCAATACAATTAATGTACCGCAGGCTATAAGATCTATCCAATATTAATTTGGAACCAATTGAATGCCGATTTTCTAGGGTGCACAAATGAATCAGATCATATGTACAAGAATAACATGTTCAACACTAAATTAGTAGGAAGCCGGTTAAAAACAAACCTTTAGCTTGAGGAAACATGTGGTCATTATTTGCTTTGTTTTTTGTTGTTTTTGTACCCAGTTTTGCTGAACTAGAAGCCTCTTTTTCTGCTGATCCATAATCCACCTTCCTGACATTGTATATTTTGGAGGAGGTAACCTCCCATTCCCTTCTATGTCTGTAGAAAAAGTGGCATCATGTCTTGATGCATCATTAAGAGGAACTGTTTTGAACCCATCTGCAATTACTTTCACTTGATGTCAGAAAGGTGTAAATTATTGGGACAGGAACAATTCGGAAATCAATAGGATGTTCATCAAAGAAACTGATTTCAATCCCATGGTTTTAAAACCAAAGGTCTTACCTGAAGAAACATTTTTCGCTAATAAATCTGCATCCTTCATCAAGCTTGCTCCCTGGGGATCAATGCCAGTCCCTGGAACAGGTTTCCAGTGCTCTTTCAAAGCATATGTCAAGTGGTTAACAGAATGATGGTTTCGAGAACCACCACTGTTAACCATATTTTGAAACTGATTAACAACATTATCTCTTCTTTCTATTGGCAACTCATGCTGAAGAGAAGAGGCTTGCGAGGGCCCTTCTGAAGCCTCATCAGAACTAGCAAATCCAGTAAAGCCATTTATCTCAAGATTCATCTGCTTATTCAGCCCAATGACAGAGGAAGGTCGGTTGGACAGTCCAACCTGAAGATTACCACTGTCAACATCACCCTTTGTACTAGAGGAATCTTGCTGCTGAAAAGTAGTTGACGAAGCTTGTGCACCAGCTCTTTCTTGAATTTGCTTTTCAAGCTCTACTTTTTTGACAGCTAGGAGATGTTTCCTTTCTTCAGAAAGAATACCTTTGTCCCCAGTCATTATTGCACTCTCAGTTCCCTTGGAGAATGACGTAGCTTCCAGAGATTTTCCAGCAGAAGGGGACCCTGAAGAGTTATTATTATCAGGTTGTCTCATATTGTTCAGACCTCCAAAAGGCATCATGGCCCCTGACGAGGTACCCAATTCAACAGAAGATTGTGACTTCCCTTTGTGGTCAGTATGATCCTTTCCTGAATTTCCATCATATATCTTCCCATCAGTTACCAGTTAGGTGATGAGAATAATTTATTATTTAACAATTAAATAAACACCAGTCACCTTCTCTAGAAAAAGCAGTTCCAAGAGCAATTTCAAGATGTAGTTGCTTTGGTGCTAAACCATTTCTGCACATTCAAAACAATATATGAAAATATAATGAAACTTAGTTCGATCTTTTCATATTTAAACAGTGACAGCAAAGTTACGTTTTTACCTAAATGCTAGAAAAACAAGGCACTGAGCTCGGAGCTGTTTCAACTGTTGCTCTTTGAAAGGCACACCAGATGATCTACCAATCGTGGATCTTGCCATATCTCTGGGAGGAACCCCTTGTCTAAGCATAGTTATTTCTGAGTTACTACTATGCCTGTCAGTCTGTCAATAAAATTATCTGGTAAAGCAATCAACTTGACTCACATACACCCTCAGAAAAAAAAGCATAAACTTGACTTATATAAATAGCAAGTAATTTAAGTTTTAATTTAGAATAATGGACATCCCCGTATACTGTCAACTAAAGTCAGATGATTATAGAAATTATAGTAACTAGTAAAAATAAAAATAAAATGGAAAGAGAAAAGCTTAAAGTCATTATGAACAAAAAAAAATTAATGTCAGGCAATCACAAGAAACTAAGGACACATTTAATTGTTCATCTCTATTGCAATTATTAAAGCCACTATAATTTTTATTTATCATTTTATTTTTCCTCCTCCAAGTTTCAAAACGACAAAATGGCACCATGTCCAGTAAATAAACAGTAATAATAGAGATTCCTCAGTTGAAACATCAATTCCAAAAATCTGGCGTGATAGTTGGGATTGAACAGGCAATACACATGTATTGATCAGAAAAAATGGAGCAAAAAGGGCATACTTCACCCATCATATAAATAAGAAATCCTGAGCTCCAGCATTATATACAAGTATACGACAAATACCAGGCCTATTTTAGGTTCATCAGCTGAAGTAGTAGAACTTCCACTATAATGCCCAAGCATCCCACCATGCCGCATTGAACTCGAGAGAACTGATTCAGTCATTGGGTATGCACTAGTGGCAACCCCCATCCCTCCATGAACCATAGGATGAGCACCTGAAATTTAGCAAAATTGATAATGTAATTATTATACCAAACATGTAAAACCAGATATTTTCCTAACACATTTTCCACCAGTAATTTGGCATTTGCAAGAACATTAAAAAAATAAATAGGAAAGATGTATCCCAGAAACATAGAAAGCTCAACTGTCATCATCACAGAAGTGAAATAAAAAAAAAATGAAAAAAGTGTATTCTATTAAATTCTTGGATTCCCATAGTTTATATTTATGCATACAACAACAACAAAGCCTTGTCCCATAGTTTATATTTATGCATACACTCATTAATCTTTCTTCATTGTTTTCCACTAACTTCTGGAGTTGGCACTGCTATTTTATGCATAAATAATTCAAATTGTTTGCAGATCTCAAACCCATAAACAGAGGCTCATAATATACACGATGACCCTAGCACAATTTATGAATCCATTACTTGAACCTGGGAAGGGGAGCATTTACAGATAAGTTGGAATTTCATCCATCACATCATCAGGAACAAGACAAATAAAACAAGGGAATCTGAGATGTTTGAAAAGCAAATACATTTTTTTCTGAGTCAAAGATATTTAAATCATGTATACATAATGAGAACCACCTTGAAGTTTACCAGAAGCAATATGAGCAGAGGAAACCTCTGTATCTTCTGGATATTTAGAATTCGGAGCACATGGCACTGGATTGCCAATCTTTGTTGGGCCTTCTTGGTTGGCCCTTTGCATTTGACTACTACTTGGAACCCTGTTAAAGTTAGTCAGCTCTCCACTTCTAACTGGAAGACCATCTGATGATTCAGCCTTGGTCATTTTACCCTTCCTCGTATTAGCAGTATTTCGCTGATCAAGATGAGAAGGAATGTCAACGTGTGGTTCTGCAGGTGACAATGTATCCCCCCTCTTTCTCTTTGAGGTAGCTTTTCTACCATCCTTTTGATTCACCTGTTTGTCCAAATTAGTAGTATCTCGTCTATCCCGTGATTGTGAGTTAGCAGACCTAGAATCTAAACTAGACGGACTTCCATGATCAAAAGACTGACCACTCCTCTGAGCCGCAGATCCTTGATAATGATCAGGTGCTCCAATACTTGGGGGATATGGTGGCCGGCCAGAAGCAAAGGAATCCATTTTGGGCATCACATTTTCAGGCAACCCCGCTCTTGAATCCGTAGCAACACCCACTGCCTGTGAAGTTCCTGCACAAGTTACAATCGATAACATCAAAACCTATAGGGAAATTATTATGAACTTTTTTCCTGCAACATGAAAATATACAAAAACTACCTCTTTGAGAACTACCAGCACCAGAAGAAGGAGGACGTGAAGACTTCAATGCTTCAATATCAAGATTATGCTGATTGATGACAGTCTCCATTGCCCTACAATGACAAGTTAAGTTGGAAATGAAGCCAATTTGCATTAAGTGAAGGACTGGTGAAGTTTATTCCAATGCTATGTATGAAAAGGTATAAGCCTCCTTATAATCATCAATTACCAGTGATGGGACTTGAACTTTAAGATTTTTTAAAAGAAAACAAAATTTTATTAGATGACAAGGCAAGATAACAGTATAAACGAAGTTAAGGAATCCAAACAAAAAAAAAAATAACAAATCAGCAACCAACACCTATATGGATAAACCATACACAAAAAGCATGATAATCCCCTTGTAAATTGAACATAATAGAAGGAGTGAGAACAGTAAGGATGAGTCTATAACACTGTCACGAACTAAAATCATAAACAAATTAAGTTGTTAGGCGGAAATACTCGGGTTGTTATACCCTCAGCTACTTCAGCATGGTGCATATGAGTATATGTCTCAAACCCATTCACAAAAGCACATAAACAGGCCCCGCCATGCTGCTCAGAAAGTGGCACCAAAACGCAACAAATGCTTATCATCTTTCCAAGTTCCATCCACTTCCACAAATAATTAAATAAATATGATCTTCCTGTTACTTTATTACCATCACAGGAATGCTAGTGCTAGTTAATATCTTAATTACCATAAGTGAAGGAGTACATGTGAAACCATATATTCTTATGCCACAGCTTACTCTTACTCCCACAAGGCACACATGATGATTGTCAAAATCAACCTCAAGCAGAAAGGGGCTCAATAACTGACTGTGGATATCTATGTATGCATTTATTTGAGCACTATATATTGCAGGTATTCTACCTTGATATCACTTGATATGGCATTGAATGTTCCTTCCCACTTGATTTCATGTGTTGTAGTATCTGAAACAGATACCAAGTTAGTTACAAGCATACTAAATCCGTACCAAGAACTAAGGAGTGACGAGGGCTAATTAAAAAAGTCCGTTCATAAGAAAATGTCACACACCACGCAGAGTTTAGTAGCCAACTTAGCTGGCTCATCTTTAGAATCTTGGATGAGTTTGTGCAGAAACTTAGCTGCCTCCAACTCAACATTTTGCGAAGAGGCCATCTCATTTATCCTGAAGCATACAAGAAAAAGCTAATGTTATCATACCAGGATAAACTCAAAATCACTAAAACGTTTTAAACAGTACGTGCAAATTAAGATATTATCTGGACCAATTTACAGTAGTGGCATAACCAAGCTCAACCCAAATACTTAAAAAGTCCAACATCCAACATAATAAACCCTATAAATGTGTCAAAGTTTTATGATACCCTCCATAAACTCATAAACTCGACCATTAACATTATACAGTGGCAATGCTACACAGACTGTTAAGGCGGCAAAACTCAAAAGAAACTAACAAAGACGTGCAGTTACTGCAAGGCTATGCTTTCCAATGGAGATTCCAACAAGGTTCCAGAAAAACAAAAGGAAAGAAGTATGAAAACTTGAGGAGAGAGATGGATGAGTACTATGGTATCTAAGATCACAATCAGAACCTAATAAGCTATATCACCGTGTCAAGGAATATATTCACCAAACAACAACATCACGAGGCATTTAAGTAACTAATACCCTACACTCCAACTTTTTTCCCTTCCCCCATTTACCGAATCATAAACATTGCAAAACTAATTGTTAATCCACCAACCTACCATCAAATATATTAACCCTGTTTTCTTAGATATTCCACGACTTAACAAAATTAAAAATAAAACCCCACAAATAGAATTCCAGTGTTTGTGAGAAACACACTAACAACTAAATTAATACTTTGACCCACAAATCTAACTGGGAATCCTAACTTTCTACAGGGAACAAGCATAATAGAACAGAGAAAACGAGAATGCCAGCTGAAGAAGCTGAAACCTGAAATTGAGATGAAAAATCAATCCGGAACAAAATTCTAGAAAACAAAACAAAGACTACGTTTTATAATGTTAGATTTAATTTGATACGAATTGTTTAAAATACCTGATCGGAGAAGGAGAAGAAGAGTGTACTCCAAACGCACCCTTTCCGTTCTTTGCACTGATCAATGAAAGAACGAAACCCCTCAAACGCGGTTCTACACCGTCGCACGTGCTTACGGTGCTTTCCTTTTGGGCTTTTCTTTTTTTGTGTCAATATTTGGGGGAATTTTTTTGGATTCTACATCTTGGTTTTGGGTGAAACTGGGCCCTATCCATCTTAATTTTTTTAAAAAAAAATTAGACTATATATATTATAAATATATAAATATTAATTTTAGCCTAATTTTAATAAATAAATAATATTTTTTTATTTTAAGAACAAATCCTAAGTTAATATCTTAACAACTTATTATTTGTCTCTACTTTTAGTACAGGTGATAGATGTTAATACTTAATTCTCTTTATGTTATATACGTTAAGGTGGTATTGAATTTTAAATTTAATTTTTTAATTTTGTTATGTATCTAAGTCTTTTTGACTGACAAATTTAATTAAATTGATTCAAGTTCAATAAAACACATTCACACAATATGAGTATGACATCATCTACTATTTCTTCTTTTTCTTTTTTCTTTTTTTGTTTGTTGTTTTTCCTCTTCCTTCTTCTATTGGTAATATGTGTTGTTGTGTTTTATTTTTATTTTTTTTTCTTTTTTTTTTCTTCCTCATATATTAGTATCGTTGTTAATTTTTTTAATTTGATATTTTTTTATTCCTCTTAAAAGAAAAACATAAAAAAATTATGAAAAAATTAAATAAGAAAGAAAAGATAAAAAAGAAGAATACGTATGAGAAAAATAGCACTAAAATTTCTTAAATAATAATATAGAAATTTTTTAATTTTGATATTGACATTTTGTTATAAAAATATGTAAATCTCTTTTTTAATACTGTATTTTTTTCTTATTATTCTTTTTTTTCCTGTTACTCTTACATCTTCTAAGAAGTATTACTTTTTATATTATATTTTAATGAACGTGTCAGTACTGTATTACAATCTTATTTAGTTAAATGAATATAAGTTCATAGCTATTAGATTGAATACTTGTCAGAAATAAAAATAGTACCGAAATTTATTTAAAATGATACTGGAATTTAAATATAATGATACGAAATGTAAAAAGTGAATTACATACTAAAAGACCATATTAACTCTATAAAATAAAATAAAATAGTACCAAAATTATTTAAAATTTACACTATTCACAACAAATTCGATATACTTTACCACACCATGCTCAAAGGATGTCCAAAAAAATTCTTCTCAGCATGAAGCCTTGAGAGTTTACTATGTGACGAGGCCTGAGTAGGTTAAGCCTATTGTCTACTATTTCACTTACTTACTGTTACTTTATGGTGAGAAATCGGATTTTAGAATGGATAGAGTTTCATAGATTGATGATTGCTAATGATTGTGAAAACAATTTGTTTATCATGACAGTTGTTGTTAGCTAGTATCCTAAACGTAGGTAGATTGCTGATGCGATAAAATGTTCAAGAGAATAGCTCACAAAAATTTGAACTTTGAAGAGAAACCAAAATAAAGAAGAGGCAAAAGAAAAAATAAAATTGAGTAAATTAAATGATGGAAATTTTGATTTATTTCACAAGAGAGCAGTAGAACAAAGATCAATATTCAATTATGTTTTTTTATAAGAAGGAAGATTCTTCCCCCAAAGTCAATGTTTAATTCTTCTATTTTTTTTTAGGTTTAACTACTAAAAATGTTACTGAATTCTTCAAATGCTAATAAAAATATACTCAAATTTTACTATCGACAAAAATATTTTTAAATAATTTAAAAATACGACAAAAATATCTAACAGTAAATATATATTTACAAAAAATGTTTTAGAGATTGAATTTTGATATGATTTTTTGCAAACATAATTAAAAAAATGAGATATTATTATTCTTAAAATTCCGTGATTTTTTCTAAGTATATATTTTTTGTGATTTTTTAAACGTATTATTAGTAACAAAAAAATTACAAAAAAATATATACTTAACAAAAAATTACCAAATTTTAAGGATAATAATATCTCATCTTTTTATTATATTTAAAAAAATTGTATCAAAATTCAATCTCTAATGTATTTTTTGAGAAATACATATTTAATGTTAGATAATCTTGCAAAAAAACTAATATTAAATATGTATTTCTCAAAAAATACATTAAAAATTGAATTTTGATACGATTTTTTGTAAGCATGATTAAAAAAATGAGATAATATTATTTTTAAAATTTGGTATTTTTTTAAGTATATATTATTTTGTAATTTTTTTAAAGTATTATTGGTTGTTAACAAAATATTATAAAAAAATATATACTGAACAAAAAATTACCAAATCTTAAGTATAATAATATCTTATTTTTATAATCATGTTTGTAAAAAATTGCATCAAAATTTAATCTCTAAAATATTTTTTGAAAAAATATATTTATTATTGGGTATTTTTGTTGTGGTTTTAAATTAATTGAAGGCATTTTGATTGATAGTAAAATTCAAGTGTATTTTTGTACGTTTAAATAATTTGAAAATATTTTCAGTGGTTAACCCCTTTTTTTAAGTTTTTTTTTAGTTTCTTTCAATTTTTAATTTAATTTTCCTTCTAACTTAAAAACGATATCGTTTCATATGTCAACGGAGAAAAGTAGCTTTTGTAAGCCATAAATAAGAAAAATGTCAAAAAAAATTTTATTCCAGCAGCAACATTTTTTTCAATGGTGAAGTGCCGAGCAAAAATTTTGAAAGTGCTGTTATTGTTGTTCTTGTTGAAGAGCTAAAAAGAACCAAAGAAAAAAAAAGAGAATGGGGAATTGCTGCTGGCTAGGTTAAGCGAGGGAGAAGAGAGAGGTAACGCCACATATCGTTTATGCACAATAAAACGTCGTCGACGTTTTGCAGCTAACGGCGTTGCTATTTTTCTGTGTGTCAAACAACGCTTAATCACGTCAATGGACTCATTTTTTAGACAATCTCACCTAATGGGCTAATATGAAAAAAAAAGTTCGTTTCTATGTCTAAAAAAAATAACTTTTATAAGCTGTAAAAAAAGATAAGAGGACTAACTTAATTAACTTAAAATATTTAAAAATAAATTTGATTAAAAATGTTTTTAGTAAAAAATTATTTTTCTCCACTTGCCAACCCCTATCAACTTCCAAAAAATGAAAATGGTGAAAACTCAAGTTAAATCGACTCCATGTGAAGTTAATATTTGAGAGTTATTAAATAAAAATTAGTCAAATCAGTTAAATCATCTAACAGCTTTCCAGTATCAACTTCACGTGAAGTCGACTGCTTTTCTACCAAAGAAAATATTGGAAAAAGTTGGACTAAAAGGTGAAAAGTATATTCCCCTTTGCATTTTCTGATTTTCATCCCGAGATCATGATATTCTTTTCATTTTTTATTTTTTATTTAAAAGTCTGTTTGGGATACAAAAATAGCAATACTGCCTACAAATTTGAACTACAATATCCCGCCCGTTAGCACAGTTCCCCAGATACTCTCTCTCTCTCTCATTTCATTTCTCCCTTCTTTCTCTCCGTTCCTCCGTTGCACAGAGCAAACATTTTAAATCTTCAAACAAAAATAAAAAATAAATTAGAACCCTAGCAAGATCCACCGTCACCATGAACCAGTACCATATTTACGAAGCTATTGGTCGCGGAAAATACTCAGTAACCTTCTTCCATTTCCTTCTTCTATTTTTTTTCGTGTTAAACTTTTCTTGAATCGAACTAAATTATGTAGATTTATTAATCTTTCTTTGTTCTTGTGGATTTGCAGACCGTGTACAAAGGCAGGAAGAAGAAGACCATTGAGTATTACGCCATCAAAAGCGTAGACAAGTCGCAGAGAAGCAAGGTTCTTCACGAAGTAAGTCTTTTCGTTTGTTTAAAAAAATAGATCGAATGAGCTCAATATGATTAAGAATAGTAACTTTAGTTACTCCATTTTAGCAGATTCTATCTGAGCTGTATCGTGCGAACTGGATTGGAATCTTAAGATAATTAGTATTTATTTTTGTTCGTTTTTGTGTGATTTTATTTTTTGCTTTCTCTTTCTGCAGGTAAAGATTCTTCACTCTTTAGATCATCAAAACGTGCTCAAGTTTTATGAGTGGTGAGGTCTATTTTTTTACTTATCAATTTTGCCTAATTGGGTTGGGATGATACAAATACGAGGAAACCCTGTTTACCTGTTAATTATGCCATGGGAAAAATGGAGATTCAAAACGAGGATAGCATGCTTAGCTAACAAGTGTTATACTTTGTATTAAAAGAATGAAGTGGTTATTATTGATTATGCACATAAGATTAATGATAGTTGCACTTAATGCAACTCACATAGTTCAATTTTGGAAACAATGATCATTAATGATTAATAATTGTAAGAAAAGGTAGAGAGAGAGAGAGAGGGGGGGGGGAGAAAGAGACCGTGGGAGGGGAGGGAATGCAATACAAATATTTTATCTGCTTAAATTAAATTGATGATTTGGATGGCTATGCCTTTTGTTCCTTTGTAGTTTTTCACTCTTACATGCTCTAATTCCTTAAAAGTATATTAAGGGTTGTTAACTTATGCTTTTAGTCATTATAGGTATGAAACATCTGCTCACTTATGGTTGATCTTGGAGTATTGCGTTGGAGGAGATTTACTTTCTATATTACGGCAGGTAACCAGCACTTGCACTGCTAGTATTGTACCTTCATTATTTAATTGAGCTGTGAGCATAGAGGTATGGTTGTCTACATTTACTGTGGGACATTGTTCTGTAAAATTTCTCAATTATATGCTGTCTTTTCAGATAACAGTATGCAGACATTTCTTGTAAACTTCTTTGCAAAACTGATCACACTTTTTCTTTGGATCTTGATATGTCAATGTCACTACTAGAGATGATATATGGATATTTATCTAGAAGTCTTTTTTAAGTTGGGAATGGGGTTATTCTTTGTTGGATACTAATTGACAACATAATAGTATGATACACATGTCATCACCGAGTACTTTTTCCTTTCACTATTTCATTTGTGGCAGGATGGCATCTTTTCTGCTAGTCAGGCATCCAAAAATTCATAAGAATGTGTAGAACAGTTCTCTGACTGCTTAGTGAAAATTTCTTGTTTGCCTTAAAAACCTAACTGATTGATTTTTTAGGTTATTGCATTTGTCTATGCTCTGAATATTTTTGTTTCCTTCTTGTGATGTCTAATGTAGCTATAATAATTGTAAATGTTTTCATTTTGTGAACTTGTGCTGTTGTGCAGTGTTTACACAATATTAGTTTCTTGTTTAATGTTGATTATGTGGATGACCTGCAGGATAACCGACTTCCTGAAGATTCAGTTCATGATCTTGCTTACAATCTAGTCAAGGCTTTGCAGTATATCCACTACTCTTAATTTCACTTTTTCTTTTTTTCAAGCCAACCATTTGGTCTTGTTAGTTGGTGGTGACACCACCTAGTGAGAAGAGACTTCTTATTATCAGTTGTGTTGCTCTTATATGCACTGAAACCAGATACACAATGCAGGTTTTTACATTCAAATGGAATACTTTATTGTGACCTTAAACCATCAAACATCCTACTAGACGAAAATGGGTGTGCAAAGGTATATAATTATCATGCCATCTCGCTATATTGATTGGTATTCTTAGATGTTTAAATACTATAACTGAGAGGGAGCTTGTAACTGTGTATTTTCTACTTCATTGATGCAGTTATGTGATTTCGGATTGGCTAGAAAGGTGAAAGATATAAAAGTTGCTTCTGCGGTATGCAAGACCTTCTTTTTTTTTTTTTTACTGCACTGGTTGTTTTGCTTCATAACTTATTTATTAATGTGCATGTGTTTTTTATACATTTTCAGTTGCCTCAAGCCAAACGTGGAACACCCTCTTACATGGCTCCGGAGCTTTTTGAGGATGGTGGAGTCCATTCTTATGCTTCTGATTTCTGGGCCCTAGGCTGTGTATTATATGAATGTTATGCTGGGAGACCTCCTTTTGTGGGAAGAGAATTCACTCAGCTTGTAAAGTCCATCCTTTTGGATCCAACTCCTCCTCTCCCTGGTAATCCAAGTCGACCATTTGTCAATTTAATTAATTCTCTGCTGGTGAAAGATCCAGCTGAGAGAATACAATGGCCTGAGCTTTGTGGACACGCTTTTTGGAGAACCAAATACACTTTGATGCCCTTGCCTGCTCAACCGGCATTTGATGATATGATAGAGCTACATGCTAAACCATGCTTATCAGAGCGAAATGGTGATAAGTCCTCTCATAACAGGACACCTCCGAAATATCGTGAAAAAGATGTAAAGGGGGTGGTGAAGAAGGATGAGAATTCAATTTCAGGGTCTAGAGGCATGGAAACACCAAATAGGGCAACACCTAATAGCCATAGAACACACACAAAGGGTTCTGGCAGAACAGTTGAGGTGAAGCAAAAGGATCCTTCCAATATTGGCAAAAGAGTGAATATTTTGAGATTGTCAAGAATAGCAAAATCAAATCTACATAAAGAAAATGACAAGGAAAATTACAGGCGTCCCTTACCTAATAGCGCTGAGAATGATTCTGAAGTCAAAATTGAGAACACTGACATGGAACTTGATTTTAATGAGAGTACAGAAGAAGATGCACCGGAAGAAGCAGATGGCTCCGAACATAAAACTGTGTGTGATGAGAATCAAGGGAAAGCAGAGGAGTTTGAGAGCAATATTAACCACCTGGATGCCTCACCCATTGTTGACACACCTGTCTCAAATGATCCAAGATCATTAGATCACGAGTCAACCCCTGAGCATCCTGACATATCTGTTATTTCTCCTAGTGTAAGCCCTCAGGTGAAGAAGCATAGAGTTAAAGATGACGCAGGATCTGGTCTTGACTCAGATTCTTCAAGGCCATCTAACAACCTTTCCCAGGTTCTTTGGCATGCATCTGATCTCTCGGTTAGACCAGTAATGCCGAGCAGAAAAGTTGATAAAGTCTCAGAAACTATTCCCTCACTTCCTTTTGAAACTTTGCAAGCAGCTGATTTTGTCAAGATGCCAAAAGAGCAATTGGAGGCAGTCCAAAACCGAATTATAACCATTCTGAACGGGAATACAAGCATTGGGGAGAAACAGAATGTGATTAGGTATCTTGAGAGGTTAAGTAGTAATGCTGATGCAGCTAATATATTGACCAATGGCCCGATAATGCTCATGCTTGTGAAATTTCTTCGTCAATCCAAGGCATCAGCTCTACGTGTTCAACTTGCTTCACTGATTGGTCTGTTGATTCGGCATTCTACTGTCGTTGATGACAGTTTGGCAAGTTCTGGAATTTTAGGCTCATTGACTGATGGCCTTAGAGACAAGCAGGAAAAAGTGAGGAGGTTTTCCATGGCTGCTTTAGGTGAGTTGCTATTCTACATATCCACTCAAAATGGCGATTGCAGTAAGGATAACATTCCACTTGAATCTCCATCAAAGGACAATAGGACTACATGTGGCTGGCAGGTTAGCTTCTATTCTTGTTGCTTATGATCTTCATTTGTCCATCTGCCAAGAACATTTGAAGCCTAATTTACTATATTAAATTCTACAATTTTCTCTTCCTAGATATGTTGCTTGCAAGATGGTATCATATCTCGATGTACAAAAAATTTCATGGTTAAACTATTTCTACCTTTCTGCAGGTTCCAAATGCATTATTATCATTAGTGTCATCAATGCTGAGGAAGGGTGAGGATGATATAACTCAACTATATGCATTGAGAACAATTGAGAATATTTTCAGTCAAGGAGGGTTGTGGGTGGGACGTTTGAGCAGTCAAGATGTCATTAGCAATCTTTGCTATATCTATAGGGCAGCAGGGAAACAAGAGAGCATGAGGCTTACTGCAGGATCATGCTTAGTGCGCTTAGTTCGGTTTAACCCTCCTAGCATTCAGTTGGTTGCGGAGAAACTGTCATTCAAGGACCTTGCTTCATCCCTTGTCAAGGGTAGTCCAAGAGAGCAGCAAGTCAGCCTAAATCTCCTTAACATGGCAATGCTTGGAAGTCACATGTTGACAAATATTGGAAGATACCTCATACCTCTTGCAGAGGACAAAAATTTGATCCCAAGTCTTTTGTCTCTTGTTGAGCAGGGTAGTGAAATTCTAAAAGGAAAGGCACTTTTCTTTGTGGCTCTACTTTGTAAGCATGGTAGGAGGTGGCTTCCACACTTCTTTTGTAGCCAAAAGCTACTTTCTGTGGTGGACAGGCTAGGAAAAGAAAAGGATACATATGTGCGGCAGTGTTTAGATGCATTTGTCAACATTGTGGCATCTACTATTCCCGGTTTGCTAGATATAATAACTGGGGACATCCAACAAATGATGGGTGGAAGGCGCCATGGACACATTTCGGCTCTTACCAGCAGATCTGCTCCAAAAACCAACATTCATTTGTTTCCGGTTGTCCTTCATCTTGTTAGCAGTTCAACATTTAAACACAAAGTGGTTACAATTCAAGTCCTACGGCAGCTGGCCAATCTAATTAAACTCATTGAGACACCGTTTCAGGTTAGTGACTCAACCATTCTCGCTGTTATCCTTTTAATGATATGTTTTATTGTTTAATTGTTTTCATGGACCTTGACTCGCTGCTTGTTGAAAAATAAAATAAAGGTGTTTGGCTGACTGACCACAGTCACTAATTTAGTCATAAATTGATTTGCTGATATATACTTGTTAATCTGAAAACATGAGATTTTGGTCTTAGGAACCTTCTATATAATCAAATCAAATTAACAAATTCTTAAATACATAATGATTAATTAGATTAATTAATGTCTCATAAAATGTCTGTCAAATACATAATGATTTTGCTGGTGATGACTGATGAGACTACCATAGGGATTAGTAAGATGGTAGTTTGCAAGGTTGAATTTTAATAACTCTTGATATCATCATCCTTTGTCGATTTTCAGGGAAGAGATGACTTCCAAATAACCCTTCTTCGCATTTTGGAGTGTGTCACAGAGGAATCTCGCATGCTTTTTGGCAATCCGGATATTTTCATACGTGAAATACTCCCCAGTTTGACAGCTCTCTATAAGGGTAATAAGGATGGCGATGCTAGATTTTTGTGTCTTAAAATCTTTTTTGATGCCATGATTATTCTTTTAAGTGAACCAATTGAAGAAAAGCAAAGATTGAAGGATCTGAAATCCATATCAAACACCCGCTTTCTTCCTCTTTACCCAACTTTTATTGAAGATGAAGATCCTATTCCCATCTTTGCGCAGAGGCTTCTTGTCATGCTACTAGAGTTCAGCTTTATTACAATTCCAGACATTCTACACCTTAAGATAATTTCACAATGCTTTGAGTTTTTGCTTGGTGATCTGTCAAATGCAAATGTGAATAATGTTAAGCTCTGTCTGGCTCTGGCTTCTGCTCCTGAAATGGAGACCAAGTTACTCTCTCAATTGAAAGTGGTTAGGAGGATTGGCAACTTTCTAGAATTCGTATGTGCAAAGGAGATGGAAGACTTGTTAGAACCAACTCTGGGGCTGTGCATGGCATTTCTAGCACGTTCAGTCACTGGCGGAAAAGAACCAACACTCTTAGGTGACTGTCCTCCTGAGGTGAGTGGTGTTGTTGATCCCCAACAATGCATTAGAGACATAATGGACTTTGGAAGCAATGTTGGTGTCATGCTAGCCTTGAGTGCATCTGCTAAAACCAACGTTGCTGACATAGCTTCCAAATGTGTAATTTTACTTCTTAAGGCAGCTCCTCGAGAAGCCACCACCGGTCTACTAACGAATCTCCCCAAGGTCAGTGTGATCCTAGAATCATGGAATAGAGGAATCTCTCACCTAATTGTGCAGCGAATGCTTCATGCTCTAGGTTATGCTTGCAAGCAGTACTTACTACATGCAATGATATTGTCAATATCCATGCCAGAGATTTCAAGAATTGAAGTGATTGTTTCTGAACTAAAGAGTTCAGGTGTTCCTGGTTTAGCCAAAACTGCTGCACTGGCTGCCTTGGAATTGCAGCGGCTGCCACGCTGCATTTGAATAATTTCTAGGTATCATGTTGATGATTGCCTGTTTCAGATTCAAGTTTAAGAGTTGTGGTGAATTCCACTCAGGCTTCAGTGTACTTCTATGTATAGTATTTGTACTCTATCATGACACACAATATAATATTATTAATTCAAGGAATTTTCTCCAATTTGGCAGATATTGATTTGCATCCGATTCATTTCGTCTTTTTCTATGCCCATGTGATTCTTATAGAATTGCCAACCTCCATACTTCATTAATTCAATAAGGCTAACTAACAGAACACATGCACACAAGTACAAAAGAACTTCAAACAAATATAACGAAGAAACTGCATGATTAGATTCCTGCACAAACTATCCCTTCATTTTCTCCAATAATTTAGAATAACGAAGTGTTGCCAGTTATGTAAATGGCAAAAGGACATGCCAATAATGTTGCTCAAGCAGCACAAATCTTAAGTAGATCAGTTTCACATTTCAATCTAAAATCATAATATTCTTAGGTCTACTCACTGCTAAATCTTTTACTCCATCAAAATTATAGTGCAAGCTTGAATTTCTTAGCAAATATTCTTGTGAAGTCAAATGTTAGTGTCACTGTCACATACTCACACACTCAATGATTAGGTACATGCTTTCCCTGTCACAATAGCTACAAATATGCAGTAAAATTTTGAACCTTTTGGTGGGTAATTTAGTATTCACCTTTGAAAGATCAAGCACAATAATTATGGATTTTGTAAAAGCAATCACAACAATTAACAATTACTACCAACTTGTTCCAAAATTAAAGAGCTGTAGGGCACATTCACAGACAGAAAAATGATTCTCTCTCACCATTTACCAAACGCATCACATGGGAAACCTGTTCCAATCTTTGTCTCTACCTCAAACAAACCAACTATATCCTCTCATCATCATCCAATAAACACTTGCCACATGGATGCCCACATAAGATCCCATTTAGTTTTAAGCAAGGGAAAATGAAACAATAGAGACATAAAGACACAATTTTTCTGTTCAAAAACATTTTTCAAAATCATCTTTAGATATTAAATAATTGATATTTTCTTAGTTGTAACCACAATACACATGATCCTTAACACTAAGAATTTTTCCCTCTGCAGTGTTTAAGGTATTGAAGATTTAAAGGTTTTCCCATCATTATTTCCACTAAAAAGCTCACACATTTTCCATCCCCTTCACAAAATCCTCAGAGCATTAGTGTGCAAACTTTGGTTTCTTCACCATCACAAATGGCATCATCATCAACATCATCATCATCATCATCATGCAGTGTTCATATTTCACTAATGATCATCATCATGGCCTCCATGCCCTCAAAACTCCATTCATCACCTTCACAACCTTACATTCCCAAGATTCCAACTCAATCTTCTTCTTCATCAGCAACATCAACAGATCCTCCTACATCTTCTTCTTCTTCTTCTTCTTCTTCTTCTACTACTACTACTACTACTACTACTAGTAAATCTCCTTTTCAACCTTT